>NC_084754.1:25410852-25600852 GCF_033978785.1 Entelurus aequoreus
TGTTTTATTTAAACCTAATTGTAATCACTGATATTTAAAACAATAAATAAACATTCTCTCTGACTATAATTAGTTATGTCATGATTTAAACACAGATACAAGTAGATAATCTATTTATGTTTTAATGTGACATTTAAACTAAAACTGTGACATGCAGTAGTCAATCGTTCCACATTCTGCTTCAAGAGGTCTTTTCTGGAATGTATGTAAACAGTAATACAATAGTCATTATCTTTTCCACAATGTAGGAAGTAGATTCACCGTCATATTTGCTTTCAGCTGCAATGCCATGTTTTTGTGCGCTCTTGACAGCAGAGATAAACAGGCCTTCCAAAAACCTGTCTCCTCGCTGTCATTATGCCAAACACACTAACGATAATTAGCAGACAGTGGATGAGTCACGGGGTAAAGGAGCACGGAATTAAAATCCCATCAGCTAACTGAAGGTATGAAAGGAATAAACTTTATCCGTATGCTCAAGTCAAACACATCTGAAGGTCAAAAAGTGACTGCTCCGTAGCTGAGCTGTAATTTAATAATGAACATTTTGTTTTGTATGTGTTGTAAAGTTTCTGGCTTATGAAATAAGCCATCAAGTTTCATTGCCTTTCATTTTATTAAGTGTATACATAGTACAGTACATGTGATCCTAAGTTTACAACATTCCGTGACAACGATCCGTGTTTCAACGTTCTGTGTTTCGACATTCTGTATTTTGACGTAGAGACGAACAAACACGCTCCCACGAATGAAATACAATTCAAATTTTAAACTGTAAACACGAAATTTGCTCGGTAAGTAGTTAAGGTGTGTTTGGCAGAATAATATCATGCAGTGCAGGAATGTGCCACAAGGGCTACACTGAGGAGGTTAACTTAGGTCCTGATCGACTAAGAACCAAATACCATGCACTAAACAGCAAGTACAAACTATTAAACTTTGTTATTATTGGGCGTGTTGCATGTGATCTACTAAGACTGTGTGTACAATTGATAACTGGAGCAGACTGCATTTTTTAAATTAGGTTCAATTGCAAAAAAACGCTTCACTTTAACTTTTTTGTATCAGCCCCTTAAATCATCCAGCAGCTATAAATTAGAATATGATATTGCTGAATGGACAATATTTATTATATCTTTTTTGACAGTCTATATATGTTGACAAGCATATCAGGTTACTTCTAGACCTCCACCCCAGATCACACCTCAGTCCTACCCACTTCTCCAAAGTGGGCTGGCTCAGGGTGGAGGACAGAGTAAAACAATGTGCACTGAGCCTAGTCTATAAAATTCGCTACACCTCCCTGATACCGAAGTACATGTCAAACTACTTCCATAACGTAAATGACCTCCCTAACCACAACACCAGGGGGAGCGCCACAAACCATGTTAAACCCAGATTCCGATCTAACAAAGGTCTTAACTCATTCTCCTACTATGCCACATCAATATGGAATGCACTCCCAACAGGTGTAAAAGAAAGTGCATTTCTACCCTCCTTCAAAACCGCACTAAAAGAACACTTCCAGGCAACTACAACCCTAGACTACCACCCTCCCCCCACCACATCCCACCTCCCCTGATTGCAATTAATCAAATGTAAATAATCAAATGTATATAATTGTTCTGATGCTCTCTGAGCTCACTATGTTCTCTGCTCGCTGTACATATCCTACCAAGTCAGACCTACACTGTTTCAATGTCCATTTCTCAGATGATATAATTGTTGATGACTGAAGTGCTGACATCAACCAAACCTAACCCCCCCGCCCCAACCCCCTCCACATCCCACCCCCCGGATTGTAAGTAATGTAAATAATTCAATGTATATACTCTGATGAGTAACTTGTGTGATGACTGTATTATGCTGATAGTATATATTTATACCATTAATTGATTAACGTGGACCCCAACTTAAACAAGTTGAAACACTTATTCGGGTGTTACCATTTAATGGTCAATTGTACGGAATATGTACTGTACTGTGCAATCTACTAATAAAAGTCTCAATCAATCAATATGTAGGATAATGATCACCTCCTTTCTCACAGCTATTTCTGCACAACTGCCAGTTTGCATCGATCCATTTTCTACCGCTTGTCCCTTTCGGGATCGCGGGGGGTGCTGGAGCCTATCTCAGCTGCACACGGGCGGGAGGCGGGGTACACCCTGGACAAGTCGCCACCTCATCGCAGGGCCAGCACAGATAGACAGACAACATTCACACTCAACTTCAAACACTAGGGCCAGTTTATTGTTGCCAATCAGCCTATCCCCAGGTGCATGTCTTTGGAGGTGGGAGTAAGCCGGAGTACCCGGAGAGAACCCACGCAGTCACGGGGAGAACATACAAACTCTACACAGAAAGATCCCAAGCCCAGAATCGAACCCAGGACCTTGGTATTGTGAGGCAGACGTACAAACCCCTGGTACACCGTGCACCAGTTTGCATGTCGTATACAAACGTACTAAATATAAATGTAAAACTTTGTCTTCTCAAAATGTGGTCTTGATAAATCACAATGCCTGGGCTAGATAATTATGTTTGCATTTTTTCCTTCCAGTACTGTGGGCGTTCTGATGATCAACATTGGTTCTATACTATATACAGTACATTCATGAAGAGTCAAAGACAATCACACTAAATAGAATGCACACTCACTTAAAGGCCTACTGAAATTATTTTTTTTATTTAAACGGGGATAGCAGATCCATTCTATGTGTCATACTTGATCATTTTGCGATATTGCCATATTTTTGCTGAAAGGATTTAGTAGAGAACGACGACGATAAAGTTTGGAACTTATGGTCACTGATAAAAAAAAGCCTTGCCTGTACCGGAAGTAGCGTGACGATACCGGAGGAAGGGCTGCTCACATTTTCCTATTGTTTACACCAGCAGCGAGAGAGATTCGGACCGAGAAAGCGACGATTACCCCATTAATTTGAGCGAGGATGAAAGATTCGTGGATGAGGAATGTGAAAGTGAAGGACTAGCGTGCAGTGCAGAACGTATCTTTTTTCGCTCTGACCGTAACTTAGGTACAAGGGCTCACTGGACTCCACACTCTCTCCTTTTTCTATTGTGGATCACGGATTTGTATTTTAAACCACCTCGGATACTATTTCCTCTTGAAAATGAGAGTCGAGAACGCGAAATGGACATTCACAGTGACTTTTATCTCCACGACAATACATCGGTAAAGCAATTTAGCTACTGAGCTAACGTGATAGCATCGGGCTTTACTGCATATAGAAACAAAACAAATAAGTCCCTGACTGGAAGGCTAGACAGAAGATCAACAATACTACCAAACTCTCGACATGTAACTACACGGTTAATGCTTTCCAGCTTGGCGAAGCTTAGCAATGCTGTTGCTAACGACGCCATTGAAGCTAACTTAGCTATGGAACCTCGACAGAGCTATGCTAAAAACATTAGCTCTGCACCTACGCCAGCTCTCATCTGCTCATCACGACCCATGCTCACCTGCGTTCCAGCAATCAACGGTACGACGAAGGACTTCACCCGATCACCGATGCGGTTGGCGGCCCGGAGGCGGAGGAAGTCAAGGTGAGGTTGTTCGGCTAGCGCGTCTGCTATCCTCAAAGTCCTCCTGGTTGTGTTGCTGTAGTCCGCCGCTAATACATCGATCCCACCTACAACTTTCTTCTTTGCAGTCTCCATTGTTCATTAAACAAATTGCAAAAGATTCACCAACACAGATGTCCAGAATACTGTGGAATTTTGAGATGAAAACAGAGCTTTTTGTATTGGATTCAATGGGCTCAGAATACTTCCGCTTCAACCGTTGACATCACGCGCAAACGTCATATCGAAACGTTTTCAGCCGGAAGTTTGCCGGGAAATTTAAAATTGCACTTTATAAATTAACCCGGCCGTATTGGCATGTGTTGCAATGTTAAGATTTCATCATTGATATATAAACTATCAGACTGCGTGGTCGGTAGTAGTGGGTTTCAGTAGGCCTTTAAGAAACACAATCCTCTAAACATAAGCTTAATAGAACAACTTTGCGTGTGCAATCCAATGTGCACCTGTTGTAAAGAAGACCAATTATGAAAAAACAACTTTTCTTATCTATTAGTACCTGTTTTTGTGTATTAGGGATCTGCATAAGTCCCGGAAATTTAAAATCAAACCATGGAGGCATGGTGCAGATATTTATAAAACAATCTTGCCTACATTAGAATTTACTGGGACCTTGGTACTGCTCTACAGGCCAAGTTCCCATGATTAATGGCGAGCTATGAAGAAGGCCTGGCCTAAAGAACCTAAAGACTAGCACTTGTGCTGAAACATCAGTCTCTTGCCAGGCCGGTAGGGGGCTCTTTGCAGCCCGCAAAAACTACTCACCCCACTATCTCTCCTTTCCTTTACACCATCGCACACTCAAATTCTCCCCTCACAAACTTTCACTTAATCCCCTGGACACTATCAACATGAACCCAAACATGGGTTGTTTTTTTACCTCAAGAACTGTGAGCAGGGTTGGGATTTTGAAGTGATTTTGTACGAAAAAATGCTGTGATATTATATGCTGATGTGTTTGTGTTATGAACTGAGCTCATCCATAGGATTACATGACTGATTATTCATCATCCATACAGTTGATTGTCTATCCACTGTACATAATTCTGCACTGCAAAGTCTATGTAAATATTCAAATATATGAGCTATTAGCAAGAAGCAAACTAAAATTCAGCTTCCTGCCTCCCCCTTCTGGAGCTAAACTTGTATCATCTGTTATTAGCCTGTTCAAGCCTTGCTACTTTTATAGTGGTGCAAACTAGTTAGCAGATCAAAATATGTCTCCTCATGCTCATCTGGGTGAGAAGGCATTCATTTCAACTTAACAGGTAACATTATAGATGGTATTAGTACCTGTTGTATTTACATCAGATCACTGCGGCTGCCTGGGATGAGATCGGCGCGGTTCAATAACGCGACATTCATTTATAGTTATTTTATGCTGTATGTTCAAATGCTGCTCGTATGTCTTCCTCTTGATGAAATTGCAACCTTGGAATTATTACAAGTAGCACTGTTGCAATTTGTTTCTAGTGTAACGTCGGCAAACTTCAGAGCGCTTCTTCCCCCCGGGCGCCGCCTTGTTGCTGTCTCACGTCACTACGCCCGTTGTGTGATGACGTCATCCTCACCCGGCACAACCGTTAAAGGAATCGATTCCAAGGAATTGATCTCGATTCCCATCCCTACCCATCAATGTTCCCTCTAATTTTCCATATGCATGAGCAAACGCAAAAACTCCTTGAGCATTCAGTGGAGCACATGTGAGCGACGTCACACTATGGCCACACCAGCAGCACACCTGTCCCAAACCTGACTAAATAACAAGTTAAATGTTTGATTATTATAATCAAATGACAGCAGTCATTTCCATGGGATTATTTTGTAATATAAGTGTTTTGGCCCTCTTACAATGACAGTAACACAACATATTGTTTTTCATGAGCTGTGTACTAGTATTGTATGTCTGGGTGGGGGTCCTGCTTTGGAAATAATTTGTACCCCTTTCCGATATTGCATTTAGTTCCCACTAAAACATTCACATGTTGCACAATGAGATGTAAACATCGGATCATGTGTACATTTCTGTCACTGTCTGTTTATAAAATATATATTTATTAGTATTTCTTCAAGATAATATCATTTCATGGTTAATATTTATAAATTAAGATTAAATTAAGAAAAAAAACATTTTATTTTTCACTCAGTACCTCCAACAAGGTTAAGAACCACTGGTTTAATAACTTATCTGAATTTGGCGTTTTTCCTACTGGGGGCGTCAGGGTCGGTCAGGGCCAAAGTGTAAAGCTTACTGGGGTCGCATGATGCTCGTTCCTTTTCTCTCTGTTTTTGCGTTTTCCTGCAATAATGTACCAATCCCCTGTCCAATCTTGAGTCTTCGTACAATTCCAACAGCTTTCAAATTACTTTTCTGCTGAATGTGACGCTTGAGGTAGTCCAACTTCCATTCAGTCCACATTTTTCCCTCGGAAAACTCATTTGCTACTTTAGCTTCGCGGCATGTTTTGCAGACTAGACCCTTCTCACTCGAAAAAGAAAAAATCTCACCCAGTTTCACCGCTTGTTCTTCTATTTGAACATACTCCGACAGCCATTCCAACTTAAAAGAACCGCATTTCTTTTTTACAATGGCTTGGTGAGTGGATGTGTCGCTGCCCGTTCGTTTCGCCATGATAAGGGGTTAGCATTTGCATCTCGTAGCTCCGCCGCACTGTTGTTAGCTAGCTATCCTGCACGGCGCGAATGGGCAGGGTTCATATGCAAGCACTGTCAAATTGTTAATGTTGTTGTCAATATCAATAGTGTCAATGCTATGATTGGCTGCGTAGCGTAAGTGAACCGAATCGTGTCATTTGCTGGACACCTGTCACTCACTGAGTTACGTCGCAAAATGGTACAGAAAACAAAATTATTATTATTATTATTGGTTTAATTGATTAGATAAGATTAGGACTAATATTATATATTAATTAATACGTTTATGTTGAATTTAATTTTATGCGCTTCATAGATTTTCTTGTGCGCTGAGAATGTGCGAGCAGTGCGCGATTGCCCAAGCGCGCAGCTTAGAGGGAACATTGCTACCCATGGTAGTAAATTGTTTGCCCTTTATTATGTTTTCCAAAAGCAACAAATACTTTTTTGTCGGCATGTAAAGAAAAGGAAAGTGAAGTTAAATTAGCTATTGTAAAACACTCTGTCATACCGTTACTTTTTTTGCCTCAGCTGTTACATATAATTAATGTAATATTGTACATGGTAATTGGGATTTGTTATATATTGTATATATTATGTAATGATATAATATAATAATATATCAGTATATATTATATACTTTATATATAATATATAAATATTACAGATATGTTATATTTTATATTGCTACTATCGTACATTTTTAGTCTAATTTATACCTTTTGTTTTCACCCTCTTTTTGTGCCCTTGTGTGCACGATCCTTACCATCCGTATCCTTTCCACCCTTTGTAACTGAGCTACTGTGTGGCACAATTTCCCTTGTGATCAATAAAGTTTGTTTAAGTCTAAGTCAACCTTCCTGTTTTTGCCCAGCAATCATATGTTTTTGCCATTCTTCATGGCGTCTTCTTTTGCCCTCACAAGAAAAAAATCCTCACAAGTATTGCTTCGACTGCAGCAATCGGGTCAGTTGGACAAGCCTCGGCATCAAGCCTTGTGCAGGTGAATCATACTATTAAAGTAAAACTGCACTTTTTTTTTTGGAACACGTTTTCCCCTTTTTTATGCATTCTAACTCGTAAATGAACGTTAGCGAAGTCAGCTAACAATGGTTTATGAGCGGAGGGTCTTCGATTTTGTCTGGAACGGCGAACCAGAAAAGATTAAAAGAAAGGTTTTGTACAAAGAGTATGAATATGAGGGCTTGAAACTTCTTAACCTTGAAGCTATGTATGTGTCTGTCTTTAAAAGCATCAGTTGTTCCAAAGATGTATTTAAACACTGAGTGGTACACAAGTGTCCTGTTGGACAAAAAACATGTACTGTATCAAAATAAATTGTATCCGTTTTATGTAGAGAGTCTGCTGGGAAACATGGCGGGGTTCATAAAGGAAACAATTCACTCATGGTGGTATTTTCAATTTTATGTGCCAGAAAAAAGAGATGACATTTTGCAGCAGATAATATGGATGAACTCTAATATTGTAATAGATGGAAAGCCTTTCTTTTGGAAAAATATGTTTGAAAGAGGAATAATTTTTGTCAATGACATTATCAATGAGAATGGTAAGATTATGAACGATGATGAATTTAGAACTATGTATGGTGATGCTTGTTCAAGCTTTTCATTTAATCAACTAACTGGAGTAATTGGGAAAAGATGGAAACAAATAATTAATTGTGGAACTAAAAAAATATTAGTTTGTAAACCTCTAATAAGAAATTCTAGTGGGCAATAACTTTTATTTAATAAAGAAATCTTTGAAGGCTGCCCCATATAACACATATGGAAAATGGGAGGACTTTTTTGACTGCCCGTTGCTGTGGGATGCAATATTCAAATTAATCTACAAAACTACTATCAATGTGCAAAATCGTTATTTTCAAATTAAAATTATTTATAACTTCCTAACCACGAGAAAAATGTTAAAACTATGGAACGTGACAGAGTCAGATGATTGCCGATTTTGTTGTCAGGAGCCTGAATCCACCCTGCATTTGTTTTGGTATTGTAATATTGTGTCTTTGTTTTGGGTGGAAGATGAAAAAATGTGTTTAAGGATTGGTTTGTTTATGAAGCTTGGTGTGGTTTCTGTTATTTTAGGAGAGTTCATTGACAATCATTATTTAGTCAATTTAATTATAGTAAAAGTTATCGGTTTCAACCATATACCTTTCTAACGTCAAAAAATACTGAATAAATATTTTAAAGAAAGTGAATATCTGTTTTCGGCCTTAAAAATAAACCTTTTATCGAGAATTAACGTTCACCAACTCAGAGGTGATGCAGCTCAATATGAGAAAATAGCAGCATAAGCTAGTTAGTGCTCTGTGATTACAGTGTGACTAAAAATAGTTTGTCTGCAATAAAGCCTATAATAACAATAGTGTTATTGTTATTATAATAATAACAATAATAACAGTACTGTTATTATTGTTATTATAATAAAAATACTGTTATTATTGTTATTATAGGCTTTATTGCAGACAAACTATTTTTAGTCACACTGTAATCACAGAGCACTAACTAGCTTATGCTGCTATTTTCTCATATTGAGCTGCATCACCTCTGAGTTGGTGAAAGTTAATTCTAGAATATAAATAATGCCTCTCACCTGGTTGTAACCATAAACCATAAACCGAGATGTTGGTCAACTTTGACATTCAACTTAGACCCGTAGTGTGGAGTTTGCATGTTCTCCCCGTGACTGCGTGGGTTCCCTCCGGGTAATCCGGCTTCCTCACACCTCCAAAGACATGCACCTGGCGGTAAGTTGATTGGCAACACTAAATGGTCCCTAGTGTGTGAATGTGAGTGTGAATGTTGTCTGTCTATCTGTGTTGGCCCTGCGATGAGGTGGCGACTTGTCCAGGGTGTACCCCGCCTACCGCCCGAATGCAGCTGAGATAGGCTCCAGCACCCCCGCGACCCCAAAAAAGGGGACAAGCGGTAGAAAATGGATGGATGGATAACAATACTGCTAATAGTGGGTTAATATTCAGGTCACGGGATGTAAATGGAGTTGCCCGTTTTTAGATGTTTTTATAGAGGGCATTATGGGCACAATAGTGTACTCACATTAGCTGCATTGTTAGCCACCTCGTATTTGCCCTATTTTACGAATTAGAATGCATAAATGGTAGCGACTTGTCCAGGGTGTACCCCGCCTTCCGCCCAAATGCAGCTGAGATAGGCTCCAGCACCCCCCGTGAACCCGAAAGGGACAAGCGGTAGAAAATGGACGGATGGATGAATGCATAAAAAAAAGAAAAACATATTTTTTTGTCTTACATAGGGATTGTGAATGATAGGCAGAATTCAAAAAAGTGCAGTGCCTGTTTAAGTTGAATCGTTAAAGTGGACAGAAAAGGGTCTTGGGAGAAAGATAGATTGATCGCTGTCACCAGAGGGGAACAATAGGTCTGTTTTGGACCTTCTGCTGTCATATTTGGCATTCCCTTTTCCAGAGATTGTCAGGGACCTCCTTTGTTTTGTATGTTTATGTTAAATCTAGTCTAACATGTTAGGGTCCTCGAAAATGTGGAAGAGTAAGTGTGTTGCTTAAAAATGTTGTCAGGCAGGCATTCATGATTATGTTGGTTTGCACTACAACAGTGTCAATTTTGTTGACTAGAAATTTTGGTCTTAGTTATTGTCAACGACCTACTGTATTTTCCACTGACTAAAATACTGTAGGACTAATCAAAACAAATGCACGTTGACTAAAACAATGACGAAATTAACTGACACTTTAGTCAACGAATATAAACGAGATGAAAATGTTGACAAAGACAAAATGCAATCATGCGTAATTTCTTCTTTAGGCGGGTGGGAAAAGTTAGGAATGTATCCAATTACAGTTGCATGTTGGAAAGGGGAGGGGGATAAATCACAGAGGCAATCCAATCAGAACTACTGTCTTTGTAAGACACGGTGTTTGGATTTTTCACTGGGAAAACAAGACTGTGTTGTTACACATCTTAATTCACTATGTCTTATACACTCGGAAGCAATAAGACACGTTGTAAACCCGGTGGCTCGATTTTCTCCGGTAAAAATACAACCAACTTAAAGCGCCGTCTGCAGGCTAATCATTCGGACATTTACGCAACAGAAAGTAGGCCGAACTAATATTTTGAATTCATTTCTTACAAATGTACTATTTAATTTTTGAGATGCTCTGCAGTAACCGTGTTGTGTTTTATTATTCTCCTGCTTTCCCCTTTATTTTGATGTCTGCATTTTGTCACGTGGTCTTTGTTTTCAGTTTGTTCGTCCTCGGTGAAGGGTGGACCTTGAGGCACACCTGCAACTAATTAGCCTGTTAGTATTTGAGCTCGTCATAGACAGCTTTGCCTTGCCGGTTATTGTCTCCTGTACTCTCCACATCTCATGTGCCTGCTTCGCCTCCCCAGTCCTGGTACGTTGGTCGCTCCTAGTTCTGATATCCCTAACCTCCTTGTGTTCTTTTCCTAGCCTCCCTGAGGTAGAGAGCATATCTTTTGTTGGACTTTTTCTGTGCTCAGTGCCTATCCCCCTGCCGACCTCTGAGGATCCTGTTTGGTCTGTGATACATGGCGTGTGCTTCTGCCCCATCGCCTTTTGTTACCCCTTTTGGACTAATTAAAATATTTCCTTTTTGTAATTCCACCTTGCCTACCACCTCTGCATCCTGGGGTCAACACCCTGACAAACCTAAATCAAAGAGGTTTCAAGACAACTTCACAGATGCATTATCCTTTATACTTTAATAATTTAGCCGATTAAAACTAAACTAATACTAATTATTTTAGATGAGTAAAACTAAAACACATTTTCATCAAAAGACTAAGACTAAAACTTAATAAAAAACTGCTGTCAAATTTAACATTGACTTCCTTTGGAAAGTTGTAAACGTGTTTCCTCAGCACTAATGCTGTCAAATGAGTCATCTTTAAAAATCAGATTATACACACATTTGATTTGGATTAATCAAAATGTATCACAGGGTTAAACTTGCTTGCATGATTTAAATCAATTTTGAAAAGAAGCCCAACTTTTGGACCAAAAAATTATTTTATTGTCAGAATATCATACCGAATTTAAAAAAAAATGTTTTACTTGAAGGCACATAATTAATTTGCTCAAAACTTTTATTTTAGGTCCCGTCAGGGTATGTTTTAAAAACATAACATTTTCCAGTGAGCACACCAGTCAGGAGTCATCTTCGTACTGATCAATGCATTGATCTGATCACTGACCGTATAACAACCTGCACCACCTTTCAGGTAACCATCCACGGTTAAGGTAAAGGAGCATGTAAGGTCAACATGATGTGCGTGTTTAGTCTGCGTACACAGTACATGATTAATGCAATATTTTTCTGTGATCAGTTAAAGGACTAAAATTGCTTTTTCAGATAACAGGTAAATTAAGGGTTAACAATTCTAAAAGCCTTGGCAGCACGGTAGACAGGGGTTAATGTATGTGCCTCACAATAAGAAGGCCTTGGGTTCGATCACCGGGCTCGGGTTCTTTCTGTGTGGAGTTTGCATGTTCTTCCCGTGACTGCGTGGGTTCCCTCCGGGTACTCCGGCTTCCTCCCACCTCCAAAGACACGCACCTGGGGATAGGTTAATTGGCAACACTAAATTGGACCCAGTATGTGAGTTTGAGTGTGAATGTTGTCTGTCTATCTGTGCTGGACCTGTGATGAGCTGGCGCCTTCTGCCCGAATGCAGCTGAGATAGGGACAAGCGGTAGAAAATGGATGGATGGATGGATTTCTAAAAGCCAGAATCGAAAAAGAAGTGATGTCTTCAACTAACAAGGAAAAGTGCAGTTAGATTAATCTTTTGCGGACTGAATTTAAAAGTTATGGTCAAAGTCAAACACTAGTGTCAGCTTCAATTAAGATGTAATTTTAGGATTACTTGTAGTATTAGCAACCTGCTGAGACCTCGGAATGGCCACTGAAACCCGGTTCCATAGTGGCACCGCTTCGAACATAAACAACAGTTACCAGACCGAAAAAAGAAGTAGCTATCAAAGCCTCATTTCCGTGCTAAATGACTGCAGACTGCTACTAAGGCCTGGTGATGATATCGGAAAAGTAACATCTTGTAAGTAATGTATTGTCTCGACGGAGGCACACAGAGTCTGAGTCTCTTTTTATACTTTCTTGCCGACCACAACATGCCGAAACCGCAGCCCTCATAACACACAACAACAACAACACAGTGACAGGACTTCCTCATTATGCACTAATAATCTGTATTTTCCTAATGATTATGACGATTAGTTGTGGATTTTTGAAAGTATTACAGTTAGAGATGTCCGATAATATCGGACTGCCGATATTATCGGCCGATAAATGCTTTAATATCGGAAATTATCGGTATCGGTTTCAAAAAGTCAAATTTATGACTTTTTAAAACGCCGCTGTACGGAGTGGTACACGGACGTAGGGAGAAGTACAGAGCGCCAATAAACCTTAAAGGAACTGCCTTTGCGTGCCGGCCCAGTCACATAATATCTACAGCTTTTCACACACACCAGTGAATGCAAAGCATACTTGGTCAACAGCCATACAGGTCACACTGAGGGTGAACGTATAAACAACTTCAACACTGTTACAAATATGCGCCACACTGTGAACCCACACCAAACAAGAATGACAAACACATTTCGGGAGAACATCTGCACCGTAACACAACATAAACACAACAGAACAAATACCCAGAACCCCTTGCAGCACTAACTCTTCCGGGACGCTACAATATACACCCCCCCCCCCACCTGTGATTGGTGTAAAATGAGGAAGTACTGTGTGAGTGTGCAAAGAGAATGCTGTAATATTAGAGGCCTACTGAAATTTGTTTTTTTTATTTAAACGGGTATAGCAGATCCATTCTATGTGTCATACTTGATCATTTTGCGATATTGCCATATTTTTGCTGAAAGGATTTAGTAGCGAACATCGACGATAAAGTTTGCAACGTTTGATCGCTGATAAAAAAAGCCTTGCCTGTACCGGAAGTAGCGTGACGTCAAAGGTTGAAAGGCTCCTCACATTTCCCCATTGTTTTCAATGCAGCGAGAGCGATTCGGACCGAGAAAGCGACGATTACCCCATTAATTTGAGCGAGGATGAAAGATTCGTGGATGAGGAACGTGAGAGTGAAGGACTAGAGTGCAGTGCAGGACGCATCTTTTTTCGCTCTGACCGTAACTTAGGTACAAGCTGGCTCATTGGATTCCACACTCTCTCCTTTTTCTATTGTGGATCACGGATTTGTATTTTAAACCACCTCGGATATTATATCCTCTTGAAAATGAGAGTCGAGAACGCGAAATGGACATTCACAGTGACTTTTATCTCCACGACAATACATCGGCGAAACTCTTTAGCTACGGAGCTAACGTGATAGCATCGGGCTTAAATGCAGATAGAAACAAAAGAAATAAACCCCTGACTGGAAGGATAGACAGAAAATCAACAATACTATTAAACCATGGACATGTAACTACACGGTTAATGCTTTCCAGGCTGGCGAAGCTTAACAATGCTGTTGCTAACGACGCCATTGAAGCTAACTTAGCAACGGGACCTCACAGAGCTATGCTAAAAACATTAGCTATCCACCTACGCCAGCCAGCCCTCATCTGCTCATCAACACCCGTGCTCACCTGCGTACCAGCGATCGACGGCGCGACGAAGGACTTCACCCGATCATAGATGCGGTTGGCGGCCCGGAGACGGAGGAAGTTAAGGTGAGGTCGGCGGCTAGCGCGTCTGCTATTCATCTCAAAGTCCTCCTGGTTGTGTTGCTGTAGTCCGCCGCTAATACACCGATCCCACCTACAACTTTCTTCTTTGCAGTCTTCATTGTTCTGTAGTGGATTGTCCGAAGCTTAAGCAGGCAACAAAAGTAGTTTAGTACAACAAATTTATTTACCCATTATCAGAAGTGCAGGTTGAATTGAGTTGGCCGTGCAGACAAACCACAAGTTACTCCGGAGCATACAAGACACACACAAGCCAAAATCACCCCCGAGTTCCGGTCTTCTGCCATTTTTTATATGTCTGTTGTGCGTCATGCGTCAAATGTCTTGTTTGCTTTTCCTATCTGTTCCATAACAACTCGAATCCTTTAGACAGTCAACACATTCTGTAGACAGGTTGGCACGACTTAATATTCACTTTTGTCCCACAACTGGTCCATTCAATGGCACAAAATACAAGAATATTGAAAATGAGCGGACATTCTTAAAAGACAAAAAATATAGGTCAAAAGGTCAGAAATTCTACTACATACCCGCCTTCCAGGGTCTTAAGACCCTGGACCAAAACAATTTCTGATATAGACCACTAACTTAAATCTCTACCGCAGATAGAGGCAAAAACCTCAATGTTTTTATACGAGGCAAAAATTCCGTCTATGACCCTCCTTCAGAGCGATCGCTGTTACCAACCTGCAGTAAAACCATCTCACAGAACACAATTAGTGGCCTACCCTTTGATTTAGTAAAGGAATAACAAATACTTTGATCATGAACATCATTGAACATAAATAGATGAATGTATATAGACTTATGACTGTAAGACATTTGCAAAAATATTTTTCCCGGCATTTGCAATGAATGTAGTTACCAATATTGTTAATTATCAATTGATTTTGAACACACAACTGAATTTCGTATGAGTCCATGTTCGATTAGAGCTCGTATAGATGGCTCGGTGGTGCCTCAGGCTGATGGCCTGCCGACACCTCGTTTGGCTTTCTGCTGCCCTGGTTAAGAAAGAGATCCACTCAAACAGTCTGTCTCTGTCTCTTCTTGGGGTGTGGTTCAGTCCATTGAGCAGACTGTGCAATGGCATCCTGTTCGTGACGCCATTTTGTGTAGTGGATTGTCCGAAGCTTAAGCAGGCAACAAAAGTAGTTTAGTACAACAAATTTATTTACCCATTATCAGAAGTGCAGGTTGAATTGAGTTGGCCGTGCAGACAAACCACAAGTTACTCCGGAGCATACAAAACACACACAAGCCAAAATCACCCCCGAGTTCCGGTCTTCTGCCATTTTTTATATGTCTGTTGTGCGTCATCGTTCCTTATCGAGTGCGTCAAATGTCTTGTTTGCTTTTCCTATCTGTTCCATAACAACTCGAATCCTTTAGACAGTCAACACATTCTGTAGACAGGTTGGCACGACTTAATATTCACTTTTGTCCCACAACTGGTCCATTCAATGGCACAAAATACAAGAATATTGAAAATGAGCGGACATTCTTAAAAGACAAGAAATATAGGTCAAAAGGTCAGAAATTCTACTACAGTTCATTAAACAAATTGCAAAAGATTCACCAACACAGATGTGTTGTATTGGATTTAATGGGGTCCGAATACTTCCTTTTCAACGATTGACGTCACGCGCATACGTCATCATACATAGACGTTTTCAACCGGAAGTTTCGCGGGAAATTTAAAATTGCACTTTATAAGCTAACCCAGCCGTATTGGCATGTGTTGCAATGTTAAGATTTCATCATTGATATATAAACTATCAGACTGCGTGGTCGGTAGTAGTGGGTTTCAGTAGGCCTTTAGTACGCCATATGTCACTTCTGGTAACGATAATGGTGTTGTTGCATTTGAGAAGGTAATTAATTAGATTACCCCTTAGTTATTACTCCTAACACTGTTTACAATAGAAAGAGAGTACCATATTTTCAAGACCATAGGGCGGTATTATAAGGTGCACTGCCAATAAATGGTCTATTTTTGATCTTTTTTTCCATATATTAGGCGCACCAGATTATAGGGCGCATTAAAGGAGTCCTTTTTTTTTTTTCTAAATGGAAAACACTTCCTTGTGGTCTACATAACATGTAATGGTGGTTATTTGGTCAAAATGTTGCATAGACTATGTTTTACAGATCATCTTCAAGTCGCTTTCTGACAGTCACTTCCGGAAGCGCCATTTTGAGGGCAGTCTTATTTACGTGGCTCACCTTCGGCAGCGTCTTCTCCCCGTCATCTTTGTTGTAGCGGTGTAGCGTGCAAGGACGGGAGTGGAAGAAGTGTCAAAAGATGGCGCCAACTGTTTTAATGACATTCAGACTTTACTTAAATCAATAACAGAGCATCTCCTCATCCGGAAACAACACCACTGGAAATGTGTCCCGTGAAAAACCGTCCGACCGGAACTCTAATAACTAAAGTTTCTTGGGTGAATAATGTAAACTCACTACACCGGTATGTTTTAGCGCTTTCATGGCGAGTTAACTGACAGATATAAGTAAGAACTTTACACTACTTCATGTTAGAAATGGTAACAGCGGAGAATGAAACAAGAAGAAACAGAAAAAAAGAAGAAGCTTATAGACTACGGTGTCGGCGCGGACACGCACAATTTTTCAGGATTTATGCAGATCTCAAATACAGATCAGCAGGTACCAGAAGGTATGACAAAACGACAGATAATATGTCTTACCTCATACACACACAATAATAATACTCATATGTTTAATGCGCCGACAAACCTTCAAGCGGTGCGGCTTCATAGCTTACCAAAGTCGTATTAAAACATTTTTATAGATTTTTGAGCACCGTGTGTAATGTTCTATATTTTCAATAGAACATTTAAAATGTTGGTGTTGTTTACTTGGGACATATTGCTATCATAGTGCAGCCTACGCTTATCTATTATGTTTGACTGCTATCTACTGGTCACACTTATCATTACAACATGTACCAAATAAAATAGCTTTTAGGTGGGTAAGCTCAACCAAACGTATTCCTTACATTAGGCGCACCAAGTTATTAGGTGCACTGTCGAGTTTTGAGGAAGAAAAAAAAAGATTTTAAGTGCGCCTTATACTACGTAAAATACCGTATGTCAATTACATCCATTTATCTAATTATTATACGCTTATCTCTCTCTTCACATTACTTATTTCTTTTTCTATTTTTTGTCACTTCTGGCTTCCCTCTGTGCCACTCCTACTATGTACCTTCTTTTCTTTTTTAACAATGTTCTTCCTTGTAGCATCCCTGTGTCCCCCTCATTAAAGCAGTTACCAAAGCTTCTCCCAAGAGAAGGGAGATAAAGTTAGCTCCTCGCTGGTTTTTCCTTTCCACTCTGATTTCCATACATCAAAGTTTCCTCATAATAGCACTCCTTTCCCGCAACAGCCCTTCTCTTTCGACACTGTTTTTCTGCACCAGCAGCGAAGAGAGTCTTATCAAAGAGAAGATGTGCAGTCAGGAACAACCACAACACAGCAGGAGTGTAGAGAGAGAGAAGCATTCCATCTATAGTACAGCTGCTCATGAGAAGATAATAGCAGTGGCAAATCTGCATTGGGGGCTGTCACATTAGATCAGATATACCGTATTCTCCGGACTGTAAGCTATAAACTGTTGGATATTTGTGTTAAACAATTCCAAAGCGTCAAATCATGAGGTTCATGCAATTTAGATGCTTCCGAAAGCGGCGTTTTGCGTTTAACAGTGGGCCATTTGTGAAGTCACAGTGTTATCATTACTAGTACATGCTGTCGGCTGGAAGGCTGTCGTCTCATGCCCTCTTATCTGCTCCGACGTCTATAAAATGAATAGTTCCGTGTTTATTTGCCCATAACATTTTAATAATGGATGTTTTATCATCATGGACACGTAGGTACAAAGTTGGATTGGCCGCTATACTCTGACGAAAAAGAAGGCACCATTAGGACTGAAGAAACAAGAGGATGAAGTATTTGTATAAAGTATTTTCATGAAAATCGTGGGATGCACACATCCAACAATAACACGCAGTCAAATAAATGCTGTTAAAAGCAGTCGTTTTATGCGGCATTGTGAGCCACAGTAGCAATGTTCCCTTTAATTGTTCATGTGACTGAGAAAACGCACAAAGTCCCTAAGCAATCCTTGGACCATGTAAAAGCAACATCAGCTATGCACACTGTCGCCATTAGGGTTGCACGGTATACTGGTACTAATAAAGTATCGCAGTACTAATCATTTGGAAACTATAGAGCCCCTAATGGGACATCGATGTTTTGCGAGATCTTATACTTAGACTTAGACAAACTTAATGATCCACAAGGGAAACTGTTCAACACAGTAGCTCAGTTACAATGATGGAAAGTGCAAGGATGGAAAGGACAATGCAGGTATAAATACACTAAATATAGCGATATAAAATATAATATATATACGAATATATACATATGTGTACAGTATATTATATATACAGATATATTATATTAAGTCTATAACATATATACAATATATAACAATGACCATGTACAATATTACAGTATATGTGACAGCAGCAGCATACAATAAAGAGTAGATCCAGCAGAAAATAGATATTAATAATAAAGAGAAGTAGCTGATATAGAAGGTGTCAGGTAATAGGCAGATATCATCTATTGCTGTATGGCGAGTGATTATACAGCTGGATGAAGTGCGGAATGAAGGAGTTCTTGAATCGCACAGTGCGGGAAGGAAGCTGAAGGAGCCTGTTGGAGTATGAACTCCGCTGTCCCTCAATTGTCAGGTGGAGTGGGTGGGCAGGATTGTCCATGATGGCCAGCAGTTTGTCCAGTGTCCTCCTGTCCCTCACTGACACAAACGCCTCTAACTGCGTGCCAATAGTTTGGCCGGCTTTCCGGATCAGTTTATCAATCCGGTTTGAGTCCCTTTTGCTCCCCAACACACCACTGCAAAGTACAGGGCACTGGCCACAACAAACTGATAAGATATCTCCAACAGCTTGCTGCACACATTAAAGGACCTAAGCTTCCTCAGGAAAAATAGTCTGCTCATGCCCTTCTTGTAAACAGCTTTGCAGTTGTCCTTCCAGTCCAGCCTGCTGTTCAAATGGACTCCCAGGTACTTATACTGCCCCACTACTGCCACCTCTTGGCCCTGGACGTTGATGGGCTCCACAAGGGTCATTTTCTTCTTGAAGTCGATGACAAGCTCCTTGGTCTTGTCCACATTAAGGAGCAGATGGTTCGCCTGAGACCACTCCACAAAGTCAGCGATCAGTGTCCTGTACTCCAATTCCTGTCCATTCCTGTCATCAAGAGTATTTCTGCAAGTGGCAGGACCTGGAACTGTACTGGAAGTCTGAGGTGTACAGGGTGAACAGGAAAGAGACAGGACAGTCCCCTGTGGAGCACCTACACCACTGACCACAGTATCAGGGACCTCCCCAGTCGCACAAACTGGGGCCTGTCAGACAAGTAATCAGTAATCCAGGAGACAATGGATGAACTGACACCCATCCTGAGCAACGTGTCACTCATCAGAATTGGCTGAATGGTATTAAAGGCACTGGAGAAATCAAAGAACATGATCCTCACAGTGCCCTTCCCACCATCCAGGTGAGAGTGAGCATGATGCAGCAGGTAGATAAAAGAATCATCCACTCCTACATGGGGTTGATATGCAAACTGTAGAGGATCCAGGGAAGGAGCCACCAGGGGTTTCAGCTGATCCAGCACAAGTCTCTCGAGGACCTTCATGACCTGGGACATCAGGGCAACAGGTCTGAAGTCGTTCAAGCCCGATGGGATGGGCTTCTTGGGCACCGGCACTATGCACGATGTTTTCCATAGCACTGGTATCCGTTCTAGCTTCAGACTCAGGTTGCAGATGAAGTGCAGGATCTCAGTTAGCTGAGCAGCACAAGTCTTCAGGACCCAGGGGTTGACTCGGTCAGGGCCTGCTGACTTGGCTGGATTGACTCTCTCCAGCTGTCGTCTCACATGTCCAGGTGTCAGACACACCAGGCTGGCTTTCTCAGTGGGGGAAAAAGAAACAGCGGTGGCAGGTAACAGAGAAGGAGTTTGTGTATTGATGTTCAGGGGAGGTGTGAGGACAGGAGTAGTGGGGGGAGGGCCAGTAAGGAGTGCATTGCTAAATCTATTGAACAAATTCAGCTCGTTGGCTCTATCTACATCCCCATCCAGTAGTTTGGCTTTGTTGTTGAAGCCTGTGATGGCTTTCATGCCTTTCCACACATCACGAGTGTTGTTCTGTTGGAGTTTAGCCCCTAGCTTCCTCCTGTAGGCATCTTTCCCTTCTTGCAGCTGAACTTTAACCTGCCACTGAATCCTCCTCAACTCGTCCCGATCGCCGGATCTGAAGGCTAGCTTCTTTTTATTCAGCAGCACCTTTAGCTGGCTGGTGATCCAGGGCTTTTTATTTGGGTAACAATGGACAGTTTTTGTAGGGATGATGGAGTCCTCACAGAAATTGATGTAGTCTGTGATGCAGTCTGTGATGCTGTCAATATCTGTCCCGTGAGGCTTACAGAGTACTTCCCAGTCTGTAGTCTCAAAGCAGTCCTGCAAGGCAATGCATGCCTCCTGGTTCCTCCTCTGCACTGATTTTTTTGAGACGGACTGCCTCCTCACAGCAGGAACAATACTCTTGCGAGATCTCGCAATACTTTTTGCAAGATCTCGCAAAATGTTTTTTTCCTATGTCAGTAAACCGGAAGTAAAACAGACACAGCGATGGAGAAGCGGGAGCATGCGGGAGTCTACCCATCATCTGTGGTCTGTTGTGGGACCATAATACGATTTGATGTCTTTATGTTAGGCCAATACTAAAATAGAAATCAATAAACTTCTGCCACGGATGATGGGTAAGCTCCTCCATCGCTGTGTCTGTTTTACTTCCGGTTCTCTGACATAGGAAAAAAAACTTTTGCGAGATCTCGCAAAAAGTATTGCGAGATCTCGCAAACCATTTTTTTCCCTCCATGTCCCTTTAGGGGCTCCGTAGGAAACGGTCCTATACTACCTTGAAAAAATACAGCGACCGTTTATGCTGCTCTGCAGCAGTGACTACAGAGCAGAGGCGCATGATGTTGAGTGTGTCAAAACCCACACACAAAGGGCGTACAGGCAATAACATCGCGGAGAGGAAGAACGGCCAAAAAAAACACAATTTTACTGGTTAATAAAGAGGGTACGTGAAGCGCAATAATGAGGTATTTGGGCTTCAAAAGGTGACACTTTAAACAGGAAGGCGCCGCGCTGCAAGGTCTGCTTTAAAACACGTCTCGCCCAATGTGGCGATTAGTATTACCATCTTTGCTTCAAACCTAGGTAAACATTTAAATAATACGCATTCAGATCTGCACAAAGAGTTTAAAGAGTGACAGGTAATAATGTAGTTGTTACACCTTTCCTGCTGTTCGGCTCCCATGCAGACCGTAGTCGAAGGCACAGGGTGGATGTTCCTTCCAGGGCGGATGTTTTTGTCGGGCTAACACCCTTCACTTTACCAGGCAATAGGTCTGCTAAGCTCCGCTTTCGGGTCAGACTGACGGGGCGGCCCAGTCGTGACAATCGCTTTATTACTTTTGCAGGACACAACCAGACCCGTTCATCACTCTACTGCACAGTGCACACGCTCCCTCTCTATCTCTCTCTTTACTCGCCCACTCACTCACTAACGTCACTCAGCCAACACACACACACACGCTACTCTCATAAGTTAACCAGCTCTCCTGTTGTGCACATGTAGAAACGTAGACAAGCACACAGCTGCTTGGCTTGATGCCAAATATTAGCAGAGTTAAGACCGCCCAATTAGCGTCAACTATTGCAAGGGAAATTTTGTAACAAATTGCTACAATTTGTGTTTTACCTGCTACATGGCTTATCTGTGTAGTTTCATCCATAGTTTTTTTTTTTTAGTATTTACTAATAATTGTATTTTTCTTAAAGCACAGACCAGGATTGGCAACCATAAATCACAAAGCATTTATTATAATGTCAATAATACTTTTTTTTCTATTCTAACCTAATCCTTCATTATGGCAGACTATATGTAATATGGGAAATTGTAAACTGTTCTTTGAGTGCAACAAGAAAAGCCCAATATGTTTAATGCCTTTTAATTTATATTTTAACCTTCTAAAATTGTTCTTTGAGTGCAATAGGAAACATATGTTTAATGTATTGTAAGATTTTCTGTTAAAATAAAGCCAATATTGACATTTGTCCTGGTTTCCTTTATTTTGAAAAGTTTTGAAAAGTATCGATATACAGTACATTTTGGTACCGGTACCACATTTTTGGTAGAACCTGAGTTGCCATACCACACAATGGCTCAAAACTGTATCATAATAAGAGTTTCATGTTGGTCGATTTTAATAATTATTTATATTTTTTCTGATCTATAGAAAATGTGGACTAGGAAAAAAAGATGATGAAAGTTAACATTTGTCTTTTAAATGTAACTTTCCTCTGATTATAATCCCCTCAGGCAGAAGGGAAAGGAAATGACAACACAACTATGGAAAAACACTCAAACAATGAATGTAAAGACAATTCTAACATCAAAATAAACACTTAATAACATCTTTAAATTAAGGTACACAAATAAGGAATGTGTAAGAAATGCTTAAAAGAGTGTAACAAAATGGAGCAAAGTAAGAAAATGTAAACCTGAGCAGAACAATATTTTGCAGGTTTACTGCCAGGAAGTTACGTGGTCTGTGTAACATTCAATTTGGTCTGTTTTGCTGGCACGGCCACTCTACCAACTTCACCACGCCGCCCCTATACTTGCATTATTATTATATATCATGATTACATTACATAATAAGCACTGTAGAATTTTGTTTAGATTATTTCTTCAGTTAAAGAGCATGAAGTGGGGACGGCGTGGCGAAGTTGGTAGAGTGGCCGTACCAGCAATCGGAGGGTTGCTGGTTACTGGGGTTCAATCCCCACCTTCTACCATCCTAGTCACGCCCGTTGTGTCCTTGGGCAAGACACTTCACCCTTGCTCCTGATGGCTGCTGGTTAGCGCCTTGCATGGCAGCTCCCGCCATCAGTGTGTGAACGTGTGTGTGAATGGGTGAATGTGGAAATACTGTCAAAGCGCTTTGAGTACCTTGAAGGTAGAAAAACGCTATACAAGTATAACCCATTTATCATATATTAAAGTGCTGAATCGGTCTGCATAAAACCAACTATTTTCGAAAGTAAATTATTGCATATTGTTCTCAGGTGTAATCTGAGTGCAGCTTGGAAAGGCTCCAGCCCCCCGCCACCCCAAAACTACCTACTTACCTACCTACCTACCTACCTACCTGTATGCATGCATGCATGCATACATGCATACATACATATTTATTGCTGTTACCGTTCACAATCATTATGAAAGACATGACGACGGATGGATTTTTTTAATGCATTCTAACTCGTAAATAAATGTAAATAAAAGTCTGCTTACAGCAGAGCCAATGAGAGGTCCTCGATTTTGCCCATTAAATCGAATAAATAACCGTTCAAAAACTGCCAACAATATTCCATTTACATTACATGGTTTCATTTACATTTCATGGTTTGATTGGGGTGGACATTTTTTAAGGGCTTAATAGGCAGAATAGAGCGGCTTCCATAGGCAGCATTGTAAGCAGACTTTTAAACACATTTATTTACAATTTGAACACAAAAAAAAAAAATCCATCGTTACGTTTTTCATAATGATTGAGAACGATAAGCAAAAAAACAAAAAAGTGCAGTTCCCCTTTAAAATTTTAGACCCACACAATAACAGACAAATTGAAAAAGGTGATAACAGAAAGGAGTGTAAAGAGAAACTCTAAAGTGGAAAAGCATAATGCAGCAATAGTTGCAATGCCTGAGGGTCAAACTGCTCAATGGCAAAAGCACAATATTCTAAACTATTGCCTCTGTAAATCACTGTCCCAACATGCTCAAAATCGGGTAGACTGCAGAAACACAAACTACAGAATACTCAATTGTTCCTGCTCCATTCACTAGTTGGCATTAGATGTGGTGTCGTAAAAACACGCATTCTGCTGTTAAGCTGAAAACACTCATTCTATAAAGCCACATAACTCAGTGCTGATATTAATGTCAGAGCAGGACTGTAACTCAGCCGATATTGTGCCAGTCAGCCAAATTGCAGTGTATACACACAGTGTACACACTGCAATATGCAGTCTTACTCTGTACTGTGTCATAATGGTCCCAGCTGTGGTAGACTTTCTGTGGTTTTAAATGCTTCCACTTTGCCACAATGCCATTTACAATGAAAAAGGAGGATTACCTCCAAGTTCTTCAGGACAACCTAAAATCATCAGCCCGGAGGTTGGGTCTTGGGCGCAGTTGGGTGTTCCCACAGGACAATGACCCCAAAAACACGTCAAAAGTGGTAAAGGAATGGCTAAATCAGGCTAGATTTAAGGTTTTAGAATGGCCTTCCCAAAGTCCTGACTTAAATGTGTGGACAATGCTGAAGAAAAAAATCAATGTCAGAAAACCAACAAATTTAGCAGAACTGCACCAATTTTGTCAAGAGGTGGTGGTCAAAAATTAAACCAGAAGCTTGTGGATGGCTACCAAAAGCGCCTTATTGCAGTGAAACTTGCCAAAGGACATGTAACCAAATATTAACATTGCTGTATGTATACTTTGACCCAACAGATTTGGTCACATTTTCAGTAGACCCATAATAAATTCATAAAACAACCAAACTTCATGACTGTTTTTTGTGACAAACAAGTATGTGATCCAATCACTCTATCACAAAAAAATAAGAGTCGTAGAAATTACAAATATGAAAGATACACCAAAAATATTGGCTGCAACAGTGTGCAAACAATGTCAGATAATAGGTGTAAACCTCGGACAATATGTCTGCCTCTTGCTGTTGCTACAAAGGCTGTTAGAGTACTAACCAACAGGAACATGCCATTAACTGACATGGACATCTCTGCGTTCACACAGTAACAGCAACTATCATCATCACCAAGTACAAAGATGATGCAGCTGGCTGATTGTTTCTATGTGAGAGACAGGTATATGTACCGGTATACATTCCATCAATTCCCAGAGAAAGTTTGGGCCCAGATACCCAGAATTGTGTTGGCAGCCCTCGTCACCACTGCCTTCCAGGAGTACACAGCAACAGGTATCAACCAAACAACATTAGACAGGAGGTCTTAAGAAAACTGTAGAGGGCCCAAAGCAATCTCTTTTGTGCCTTTATGACGTTTACCTACAAAAGGAACACTGGGACAAGCACTGCGGAGATGCTTTCGTTTGGGGAGGACAAATATTTGTTGTGTAGAATATTAATTTTTTTCTGAGAGCTCTGTAGCTTGTTGGCATCTTAGTCCCTTAGTTAGTCATGAAAAGAAAAAAAAACAATAACAGTGATAGCTAATATCTTCAATGGCTGTAGTTTGAGTTTCTAAAAGAAGAGAACGTAATCAATACTTGGCATGTGCTTTTTAATATCTCAATATAAGTGTTATTGTATGTGTTTTACACACTGTGCACTGCTGCAATTTGCAGTCTTACGCTGTACTGTGTCATAATGGTCCCAGTTGAGGTAGATTTTCTGTGGTTTAAAATGCTTCCACTTTGCCACAATGCCATTTACAGTTGCTATGTAACATTTTTAGGAAGTCTTTGTAATTAAATGTGTATAGTAAAGTATTTAATAATACTTTAAAACGTTGGCACTTTGTGTAAATCGTAAATAAAAACAGAATACAATGATTTGCAAATCTTTTTCAACCTATATTCAATTGAATAGACTGCAAAGACAAGATACTTAACGTTCGAACTGGAAAACTTAATTTTTTGCAAATATCAGCTCATTTGGGATTTGATGCCTGCGACATGTTCCAAAAAATCTGGCAAAAAAGACTGAGAAAGTTGAGGAATGCTCATCAAACACTTATTTGGAACATCCCACAGGTGAACAGGTTAATTGGGAACAGGTGGGGGCCATGATTGGGTATAAAAGCAGCTTCCATGAAATGCTCAGTCATTCACAAACAAGGATGGGGCTAGGGTCACCACTTTGTGAACAAATGTGTGAGCAAATTGTCGAACAGTTTAAGAACAACATTTCTCAAGGAGCTATTGCAAGGAATTTAGGGATTTCACCATCTACGGTCCGTAATATCATCAAAAGGTTCAGAGAATGTGGAGAAATCACTGCACGTAAGCGATGATATTACGGACTTTCAATCTCTCAGGCGGTACTGCATCAAAAAGTGACATCAGTGTGTAAAGGATATCTCCACATGGGCTCAGGAACACTTCACAAAACCACTGTCAGTAACTACAGTCAGTAACTGTAGAGAACGTAATCAATACTTGGCATGTGCTTTTTAATATCTCAATATATGTGGTATTGTATGTGTTTTTGTATGTTAACTCTTTCCTGTTACAAAGTCTTATCTCTGTTTCAGTTGTATAAGTGAATGTTCTGCCCACACTACACAAAGCAATGTCAATGAAGGCATATTGTATTACAAAATTAAGTCTTATGAATCAATAAATCCACTCACCATCTTTGTCGGCTCTTCTGAAGATCTGTGAACACAAAGGTAACAAGAATCAGGGTCAGTGAACAGTGTCTGTATTAGGGCTGTCAATTCAGATTAGTCACAGTTTTCAAATTAATTTCTAATTATTAATCACCATTTGCAACTTTGTTCAAAGTATGCTCATCGGTACTGTTTTATAGACACAGAAAGATGAATGACAGGACACAATTGTATATATTCAACATAATATATTTTTATTACCAGCTAAAACCTACTAGGAACCATCACATAATTAAAGGCCTACTGAAATGAATTTTTTTTATTTAAACGGGGATAGCAGATCTATTCTATGTGTCATACTTGATCATTTCGCGATATTGCCATATTTTTGCTGAAAGGATTTAGTATAGAACAACGACGATAAAGATTGCAACTTTTGGTATCTGATAAAAAAAAGGCTTGCACCTACCGGAAGTAGCGTGACGTAGTCAGTTGAACATATACGCAAAGTTCCCTATTGTTTACAATGATGGCCGCATGAAGTGAGAGAGATTCGGACCGAGAAAGCGACAATTTCCCCATTAATTTGAGCGAGGATGAAAGATTTGTGGATGAGTAAAGTGCAAGTGAAGGACTAGTGGGGAGTTGAAGCTATTCAGATAGGGAAGATGCTGTGAGAGCCGAGGGTGACCTGATATTCAGCTGGGAATGACTACAACAGTAAATAAACACAAGACATATATATACTCTATTAGCCACAACACAACCAGGCTTATATTTAATATGCCACAAATTAATCCTGCATAAAAACACCTGCGTGTTTGTTATGCTAGCTCCTAGCTCCTCTGCTAGCTCCTAGCTCCATAGAACACGCCAATACAATTCAAACACCTGATCAACACACACAATCACTCAGCCCAAAAGACAGTTTACCTAACCCAAGGTTCATAAAGCTTATATATTTTTAAAAAGTTACGTACGTGACGCGCACATACGGTCAAGTTATCGAATGTTTAGCAGCCAAGGCTGCATACTCACGGTACCTGATATTCAGCTGGGAATGACTACAACAGTAAATAAACACAAGACATATATATACTCTATTAGCCACAACACAACCAGGCTTATATTTAATATGCCACAAATTAATCCTGCATAATAACACCTGCGTGTTTGTTATGCTAGCTCCTAGCTCCTCTGCTAGCTCCTAGCTCCATAGAACACGCCAATACAATTCAAACACCTGATCAACACACACAATCACTCAGCCCAAAAGACCGTTCACCTAACCCAAGGTTCATAAAGCTTATATATTTTTAAAAAGTTACGTACGTGACGCGCACGTACGGTACGGTACGTGTTATGCTAGCTCCTAGCTCCTCTGCTAGCTCCTAGCTCCATAGAACACGCCAATACAATTCAAACACATGATCAACACACACAATCACTCAGCCCAAAAGACCGTTCACCTAACCCAAGGTTCATAAAGCTTATATATTTTAAAAAAGTTACGTACATACGCAAAAAAAAGCCAAAGCTGCATACTCACAGTAGCACGTCTGCGTCTTTGTCATCCAAATCAAAGTAATCCTGGTAAGAGTCTGTGTTGTCCCAGTTCTCTACAGGCGTCTGTGTATCCAAATCAAAAGTCCTCCTGGTTAGAGTCTCTGTTATCCGAGTTCTTCCATCTTGACTGCATCTTCCGGGAATGTAAACAAAGAAGCGCCGGCTGTGTACTGTTGTGGCTGACTACGTTCGAAAAATACGTCCATTTCGCACCGACAACTTTCTTCTTTGCTTGCTTGGCTTCCTTCTCCATAATGCAATGAACATGATTGAAACAGATTCACGAACACAGATGTCCAGAATACTGTGGAATTATGAAATGAAAACAGAGCTTTTTCGTATCGGCTTCAATGTGGAAGGCATACCCGTGTTCGCCGGGCTACGTCACGCGCATACGTCATCCGCAGAGGCGTTTCGAACCGGAAGTTTAGCGGCAAATTTAAAATTGCACTTTATAAGTTAACCCGGCCGTATTGGCATGTGTTATAATGTTAAGATTTCATCATTGATATATAAACTATCAGACTGCGTGGTCGGTAGTAGTGGGTTTCAGTAGGCCTTTAAGGTTTGGTCTTATAGTCTTGCTTTCCATTGCTGTGTTATTTCCTTTCCATCTCTTGTTTTGTATTTTCCCTTTTCTGTTATGGACCGTTGGCAGCAGCTTTGCTGTGTATGAGTGGCGCAGATGTTTAATTATTAATCAGCACTATTTAAGTTGAGCTGCAGGGTTTGCTAATCGCTGGATCAATGCAGGTTTTCTGCTATGCTACGTGTGTTTTGGACCACGTTGTCGTTGCTGCAGTGTTTCTACTCAGGCGTACCCATAGCGTGTACACCACTTTGCAGCTTATTATTTAAAGACTCATTTTAATACACAAAGCTACGAAATGTGAAATGACTCTTATTGTTTTGAGAATTGTCGGTGGTTACCACTTAATGGTTCGTAAAAACACGCTGCCGGTCTCAGATGCATATTATCATCTTCTCTCTGGAAACAAACTCCAGGGTAACTAGCTCCTTCCTGCCATCAGGATCAAGATAGGATAGCTAAACATGGAAAGCAGCTGGCACATCAATTAAAAAGTACTTAGAACCTGTGGTGTGACTTGGCTCTGCTTAGCCAGCTTGTCACCTTCACATTGACTCTGCTTTTTCAATTTGCTGTTCATACACAAACACATGCAAAGAATATGTGTTGATATGTCTGTTACTACTATTCATACTGTTGTTCCCATCCATAAGTACAAACTACCATATTTTGTGGGCTGTATTTTCTGATGTCTTCTTATTGTAATCAATAAAGTAAGGAGGTCAAATTACCAGTGAACTTTGCCCACGACACCTGATACTGCAGCAGTAGATAGAGCACAGTGATATAAGGCAACCACATCACATTGTCAAACTTTTTCCATTGAGGGCAGCACATTGAAAAATACACTGAGAGCCATTTTTATATTTTCCTTTTTAAAACTTAACAATATACAGATTTTTTTTGGTTACCTTTAGGGCTCCCCTAAAATTTGGTCCCGGGTACCCAGAAGCAGAGGTGGGACCAAGTCATTGCTTTGCAAGTCACAAGTAAGTCTCAAGTCTTTGCCCCCAAGTCTCGAGTCAAGTCCCGAGTCAAGACAGGCAAGTCCCGAGTCAAGTCCAAAGTCAAGACTAGAAAGTCTCAAGTCAAGTCCCAAGTCCTGCATTTTGAGTTTCGAGTCCTTTAAAGTCATTTTAACCACAGACTAATATTTTTACACAGATTGTGTATGCTTTTAAAACGCTGTATTCATTTATTAAAACAAGTGCATTTGAAATTGCAGGAAAAAAAATAGTGCCGACATTGCAATTCATAATAGCACTATTAACCAGTCATTTTAATAGTTTAAACAATTTTAAACATTTAACTCATTCCTTTACAGAATAAACACATTTGCAAAAACAAACATTAACATACTATTGGTTGTATTTTATGAAAATAACATTACCACAAAGTTGAGAAGGAGCAAAGATCTTCAATATTTGTATGTGAGAATCACAAAGAAATCTTCTGGGGGAGGATGACGCCCCTACAGGGGTTTGGTTTACAAACTTTCAGCCCCACCTAAAACAAAATTCACCAGCCGCCACTGATTATGATGCATTCTGATTTTAGGCAAAGTATAAGACAATACTTTCTTAACAGTATAATTGTAACCAGGAATAAGTCTTCAAGTAACAATATTCAAATACTAACATTGTTGGGTAAGACAGCATTTGGTTTTATTCTGAATCCAGTGAAACAGATTGGTGGTTTTAGCTGATATAAAGACTTTCAGGTGTTTATATATGTTTAAGTATTTGGCAGACGCTTCTATCCAAAGCGACATACATAAAAAATAGATATAAAACAATCACTGTAAACATTATCATTTAAGGGAAGAATGTAATACAAAATATCAATACAAAGTGTCAAGACAGAATAAACTCTCTGCTGCTGCAGCAACAGAGTTACAGTCTATAGGTCCCTAAAATATATAGATATCTAATGTATTCATACATTGTTTATGTAGGATATACGCATGTATATATAATCTAATCATATTGTTTCTTCAACTTAAAAATAGCTGACCGTTTTTTTCCCCCTTCTCTGGGATTATATTCCCAGTTTTGATCTTGGACGTCTGGTCACTTATAGCGTATAAGAATATTATATTACTGTTAAGCAAACTATGAATAATAAAACTCGCCAAAACATGTGTCCGTTATCATAGCTACACGTATGACAAAAAAAATGCGTGAAAATCAGTGGTATTCAGTGAGGTAAGATGAATTAAATTTGCTGACAGTTCATTGCTCCTGCCAAATGAATTGCACTGAGTGGAGCGGATCACCACTCCAAGATGGCGGCTCCGCGTCTCGTCTGCGCCAGTAGGCAGTAGCGCCCAATGCTGCGTACCCTTATAAGATGTCTATGGTTATAACGTTAGCAGTGAGTTTACAGCCTCACTGATTTAACTACATAGCAAATAAAAGTCATGTTACTTAGCCAATAAACGTTATCTTACATTCAAAACTTACCCTTCTTTGTGCAACTTCAAATGTCGAACGAAGTTGGAAGTTGTTGCGTCTCCGTCTGTAATATTCGAACTGCGTGATTTGCATACGGCAATTCGTTTTTTGTTGACCAAGTCGTAGTTTTTATACCCGAACGAAACCAACTTTGGCATAATTGTTTCTCACTGCCGCATTGTTTGACAACTCATGTTCGGTGGTTGTCCTGCAATTGGATTGGATGAGAGCTGTGGGATGAAAACAACGTAGATTTAATTTGATTGGCTGTTGTACTGACAGCACACACGCTGACAAGCAGCACACACGCTTATAGACACAGACGTATAAAATGAAAGATACGGAGCGCTCCCAAATAACTTTTTAAGGTTTGGGTTTTGGGGAAAGTAGCAAGTCATGTCAAGTCAAAAGCCTCAAGTCCAAGTGAAGTCACAAGTCATTGATGTTAAAGTCTAAGTCGAGTTGCAAGTCTCTTTACATTTTGTCAAGTCGAGTCTAAAGTCATCAAATTCATGACTCGAGTCTGACTCGAGTCCAAGTCATGTGACTCGAGTCCACACCTCTGCCCAGAATAATCCTAGGCCTGATTTACTAGAGGTTTGCATTTACCAAAACACTTGCAAACTTGATAGCACATACAAAGCTGATCTACAAAACGTGTGCAAAGTGGATTGCATCTGTTAACAGCAGAATGAAACGTGCCATCCATTTTGCGTCTTTGACTTCATTAGTATGCAAGATATATGCTCATCATCAAAAGTGATGCGGCACTTTAATTAGCGTCTTTATTTAGCACGTCGAAAAGCCAGGTGCAGTCTGCTTTACGCACAGATGGCTGCTGTCATTGTGGCGAGAAGAAGGCATAGATGGAATGACAGTTGACAGAGAGAAATCATTTTCGGTGCATAATAGAGACATATCGTCATTCCAATAATGTGATTTTTGAGTTACTTGCTGAACTAAGGGCTGATTTGGGGCCAGTTACCAAAAGGAGTCATTCTTTATCTCCTTTGGAAATAGTTCTTCCAACAATTAATTTTCTTGCTTCTGGATCTGGCGAACAGTCGCAATTGGCGCCGGCATCTCCAAGAGTACTTTTTCTGTTGTGCTGTCTCAAGTGTCGGATGCTATGTCACGCAGGATGGGCAAGGATATCCAGCTCCCACGTACTCAAGGCGAAGTAAATGACACAATTCATGGCTTTCATGCAGTTGCTGGCTTCCCCAATACAATAGGTGCTATAGATTGCAGTCATGTGCAACTCCCCCCCTCCCCCTCAGATCGAGAAAACTAGTATCGAAAACACAAGAGTTGTGTGTGAGTGTTTAACTTGTGTGTGACTCAAAAGGGGTACAATATTTTCCGGACCATAGGGCGCACCGGATTATAAGGTGCATTTTTTTTCTTTCTAAATTTAAAACACTGTGGTCCTTGTGCTCTACATAACATGTAATGGTGGTTCTTTGGTCAAAATGTTGCACAGATTATGTTTTACAGATCATCTTCAAGCCGCTTTCTGACATTCGCTTCAGGATGCGCCGTTTTATGGGCTGTCTTATTTATGTGGCTCACCTTCGGCAGCGTCTTTTCTCCCGTCATCTTTGTTGTAGCGGTGTAGCGTGCAAGGACGGGAGTGGAAGAAGTGTCAAAAGATGGAGCTAACTGTTTTAATGACATTCAGACTTTACTTAAATCAATAACGGAGCAGCATCTCCTCATCCGTGGATCACTATTGTGTCCTGTGAAAACAGGTCCAACCGGTCTCACCGGTCCAACTCTCTAATAACTAAAGTTCCTTGGGTGGATAATGTAAACTCACTATACCGGTATGTTTTAGCGCTTTCATGGCAAGTTTACTGACAGATATAAGTAAGAACTTTACACTACTTTATATTAGAAATGGCAACAGCGGAGGATGAATGTCCCATAACAAGAAGATCGAGAAAAAGAAGAAGCTTTTCGACTACTGAGTCGGCGCGGACTACAAAGGCGGAAGCGCGTACATTTTCAGGACTTATGCAGATTCCAAATAAAGATCAGCAGTTACCAGAAGGTAAGAAAAGTTGCTTTTGCATAATGTTGCGAAACAAAACGCCAGATAATATGACTTAACTTATACACACACCATAATAATACTTGTATGTTGAAGCACAGTACAATTCATCAGGCGGTGCGGCTTCATAGCTTACCAAAGTTGTACTAAAACATTTTGATAGATTTTTGAGCACCGTGTGTAATGTTCTATATTTTCAATGGTACATATATCATTTTGGTGTTGTTTACTTGAGTCATATAGCAGTCTACACGTATCTCTTATGTGTGACTGTCATCCTATTGCAGTCTACACGTATTTCTTATGTGTGACTGCCATCTACTGGTCACACTTATCATTTCACTATGTACCAAATAAAATAGCTTTGAGGTCGGTAAGCACAACCAAAATTATTAGGCGCACCGGTTATAAGAGAAAATGAAAAGATTTTAAGTGCGCCTTATAGTCCAAAAAATACGGTAATTATAAACATTGTGGCTAAATTACCAAGAGTCAACACATGACTCATTCATCCTCAGAAACAGTGTGCTTTTTTCAAAGTTGAGAGATGGTGAGTATGGAGATGCCTAGCTTTTCGGTAAGTTGATTAACGCATGAGTAAAATTAAATGACACAAATATGTGAAATTCTGTTTTTAATGTAATTTGCCTACCCCCTTCACCCCGTCCTAATGACCCCCAAATTCAATCCTACCACCGAGGCAGAACATGGCTATAATGCTGCTCACATTCGGAAAAGATCATGGAGCGCACCTTGTGCTAAAAAGTCTGTTTCGTTGTCCAGACTGCACTGGAGGAGCACTTCTTGGTAGTCCAGAAAAAGTAGCACAGATTTGTGTTGTCGGTTTGCAGACCTGCACAACATAGCAGAACACAGCAGAATGGACTTTGATGCGATCTGTGCGGAAGAAACTGAAAAGGACTGCAGAGACGGGCCAATTTGATTCAAAGCCACTTCACAAGTAACCTGACTCTCGCCAGATCCTTGTAGTTCGCTGAGCTCCACACAAAGATCTGGGCTCGAGGGCATTGCAAACTCCTTCAAGATAGCAAAAAATAATGAACCAATCAGGATCGCCGGGCGGGATTTCATAGGTGTGACGTAGCGCCGAAGCGACTGTTTGAGTCAAACAACAATGGCGGCACGCAGCGAGGAGTCGTGTGCTCACATTGATTCTGCTATTGCAACTGTTTTGCGACATCGATCGTCTGACATTGCTGCGTTGTTTCAGTAAAAGTTCTGTAACTTTTCGCTTTGTCGTTATCCAATATGTCGGCTGTACTATTTTTGGATTTCCCAGCGTCGCTCTCATCAGCGTCACGGGTTGATTTGGATGTGAGTGGTTGAAGTAGCACGTCATTCAAGATAACGGACAAGTGGTTTATCCAATCACATACGATGATTTTTTTTTACAAGGCCCCGCCTTCTGAAATACATCTTCTATTGAGAAGTCCCAGATCCTTGTGTGGAGCTCAGCGAACTACAAGGATCTGGCGGGAGTCAGGTTACTTCACAAGACCCAACTCAGGAATTTTAATTAAACTAAACAAAGCACAAATGGCAACAAATGAACTTAAATATTGTGGCATTTTTAAAACTAAATTGTATTTTACAGCCTCTAAATAACAGAAAACTATTGACAATAATTACAAAAAATATATATTTGCACGCATTTCACCATTTTATTTTCTTAGAACAAATTCTTTATTTCGGGGTTTTGCCTATTCGCAGGTTGCTGTCCACCCGTGCGTGATTGTTCTCCTGTGGTATTCACCTGTTGCTCATTATCCAGCGGTTGCTTCGTTGAAGAGACACCTGCTAGTGTTACTGCTGCTGGGATTAGATAGGAGCGGTAAAGAAACGTGACTTTCATTTATAATTATTGTATGCTGTATGTCCAAATGTTTCAGCGTATTGCTCGTATGTTCTCCTCTTAATGAACTAGCAGCCTTTTAATTTATTACAAGTAACACTGTTGCAATCTTTTTTTGTAAAATGTAGTCAAATTTGTAGAGCGTTTGTTGCGCTCTACAAAGTTCCAAATTTTCACAATGCACGTTGCGTAATGACGTCATCCCCACCGTTTAGGACAGGCCTGGGCATTCTGCGGCCCGCGGGCCGCATCCGGCCCTTTGTGCGTCCCTGTCCAGCCCGCGTGAGGCCAATTATAAATTACAAAATAAATTTAAAAAAGTATCTATGTCGAGTGTACAATACAACAGTGCTGCTTTTGTTTTGAAAATCGTTATTTGTATTACTTCCGTGTGGACGTATGCGTGTGCGTGATTGTGAGTGAATGTGAACAGCTGCAATCACAAATTACAAAATAAAGTTGAAAAAACATCTATGTCGTGCGCGCAATACAACTGTGCTGCTTTTATTTTGAAAAGTATTATTTATGGGCGTGTGTCCGTGTGTAACCTGTGAGTGAAGGTGCACAGCGACAAGTGATGCACGGTTTACACCCGAGACGCTAAAAAGAGAAAAGTTGATGACGAATGGCGTGTTTTCAACAAGACATGGACTGCCAAGCAACGTTCCCTCTAAGGTGCGTGCCTGCGCAATTGCGCACTGCTCAAGCGTCCGCTGCGCACAGCAAATATATGCCGCGCACCAAATCAAATCCCATCTGAATTCTAAACAAAATAAACACATTTATTCTGTATAATTTTGCAATGCAACTTTGAGTGACAGTGACAACAAGCGGCCCTAACGGTGTTCGTCAACACCGTTCAATTGAACACCGTTCAATTATTGTAACGTCTATCGAGATGCTTCGAGGACAGGAATTATATTGTTCACTTTATTGAGCAAAACTGTTTATATTCGGACATAACCACACCAAAAACATGAGTAAAACACTTCTATCTCGAAAAACTAGTCATTTTCTGCCGTACAAACCAGGCCAAAACCAACTTGTCATCTGTCACCAACACGCATACCACTAAACCACTGGTGCGTTTATGGCCACACAAAAAGTCGGACAACTGAAACACCACACAAAGTTACACTATGACTCCTCAGTCATACGTGTGCTTATTTTACTGTCATTTATTATTAATGTTAATTTATTTATATTAGTCATGGAATGCTGTTACACACACTATGTTGAAGTATTACAATTATTATTAATTATTATTATTATTATTATTTATCTTACTGTATACATCAAAAATAATATTGAGCAAAATTTAATTGAAATATTGTCGATGTGGCCTTCCAGCAGTGCTCGGGTTGCTCCCGGTAAAAATTAATTGCACACCCCTGGTTTTGGAGGACCGCAAGCGATTCTAAGAAATTGATACACTGGGAACAGGTTCTGAACAAGAACCGGTTTTCAATTCCCATCCCGAGCCACACCCTTCCTGGCTATCATTGATCATAAGAACTTGGCATGCATAGGGACTGCTCAAAGACTTAACTTGTGAAACACACTTTATTCCTAATCAGACAGAGATTCTGGTGGCCAGCGAAGGGAAGAGATCTAAAGGATTTTGGCAAGGCCTCTCATTGTCCTCCAGCTGGTCTTCTCCATTCACTACACATTACGTCACTACCATGGTCCCACATCGCATTCGAATTCATTACAGGCCTTCTAGTTTCCCGGGGCAACTGTCATTCTCAATGCTGTTGTAGTTGTTGTTGCTGAAAAAGGTACCGAATGTTGCTATGTGCTCTTTGAAATCAATGCACCAAGGAAAAAGTTTTGGTAATGCTTAAATTTACAAATCTGCTGTAAATATTACGTTATCATGAATGTGCCTGTTACTACAGCACATACATACTTACAGCATGTGTATAAAACAATGTTGGAGGTTTTTTAGAGGGCTTTCTAGGCAAAATTGGTCAATCCAAATCAACTGCATTGTTTGCAGCAAGCAGGTTTTCACTATTTAGAATGCAAGGAAAAGAAAGAGACATGTGTTTACTTGTCTCACGCTGAGATTTTGGATGACGGGCTAAATTTGTTAAAACAATGTAGTTCCCCTTCAAAGTCCCCCAGTGAATCAACTAAGTCAACCTGCAACCCTGCAACACTACAACCTCAAAAGATTGTATTTGTTTTTGCTCTACCTCATATAACCTAAAACTTGTTAGCATATCTTTTTTCAGTGTTTGGTTATTATTATCATTTTACCTTTGGTTCTGTAAATTGTTACACGTTGTAATTGGTTATTTTTGCATTTTACTTGTTAATTAAAATGTTCTATAAAATGGTGGGGTCACTTTCTTATCCTCGTGGGATTGAAAATACTATTGAGTATCAAATATTTTCTTGAGTAACGGTACCGAGTTCTACACTTTAGTATTGTGACCAGGGGCGCCGAAAAGGGGGGGGTAAAGGAGACGGATTCTAGGGGCCCATGATGGAGGGGGGCCCAGAGAGGCCCCTAATGATGATGAAATTATAATATTGCCGCTGTGTTGGAGGCCCTGTAAAGATTCTTTTCATGGGGCCCAAAATCCCTAGCGGCGCCCCTGATTGTGACAACCCTGCGACTTTGAGGCGACAACAACCGTACATTGCATCGCGTGCAACGCAGCAAAAAAAATAAATGACATCGAGTAGTACTGTAGGCACACACTCCCAAATACACAGTAACGATGATCACCTCCTGTCTATGAATACATTTTTGCAGCACTGTAGTTCTCTACCAAAACACACACACATGTCTGATTACATCATGGCCACAAGTTCACATCTGCATAAATTCATGATACATGCACCTCTCTTGCAAACACACCCATACACACACACACCATATACACACTCAACCCTGGCAGTGAATTCATAGCGCAAGCGAACGCTTTGGTCTCTCTGGTATTGAGAGCACAAGCCAGCTTCTTTAATCAGGGCTTGAGATTACTGCATGTTCCTCTGCAAAGAAGCTGCACTTTGGGAAAGGAAAATGCACAAATAGAATGCATTTATGTCAAGCCATTGTTGAAGTAAACAGATGGGAAGTTGGGCATAATGTAATGCATAGAGATAGCTTGTGTGTGACTTATTTAATTAATGCATCAGTCTACTTGGGAAACTATTAGAGTGGATGTTTTCACTTACGGGTTCTAAATAAAAAATTGCTTTAAAAGGGAACTGCATTTTTTTTGGAATTGCGTTTACAATCATTATGAAAGACATGACGGATTTTTTTTTTTAAATGCATTCTAACTTGTAAATACAAGTAAATAAAAATCATTCTAAATAACTTAAAAATCAGTTATAAAGACATTAATGAGAGGTACTCTGTTCTGCCCAAAAATCTCTCTGAAAAAATATTGAAAAAGCAACAACAATATTCCAATTACATTTCGTGACTAGAATATTAACCAAGTATTACTGATATTGTATTATAAACGCTAATGCAAACAAACTATTTATAGCGGCGCCATGATCACAGAGCGTTAACAGCTTGTGCTAGCTGTATTGACATCAGCAGCTACTGTGAGCTTCTTTCAGGTTAAGAGCTCGAAAGTTTATTCTCGATGGCTCTTACCTGGATAGTAGAAGACATAACCTGACGAATTGGTACAATTTGGCATTCAGAAATGGCAAGAAAGACACAAAAAGACGCTCCATCTCACTTCTTTCTTCACGAGGATGAGTCATTCTTCATCTAAATGGGAATACATAGGAACATCCTAGCAGTCGGCATCCTAATGACAGCAGACATTGTACAGTAAGAGATGTTTTATTATGTTTGTAGTGAGTAATATTCAGTGATGTAGTTAAAAAAAAGCGATTGTCGCGATGCATTTTTTTAAAATGAATGAATATTTAAAATGATCAAAATACGTAAATAGTAAATGTTATTATCCAGGTGTCTGCTAATATATTACATATATACTTACAGCATGTATATACAACCTTAATGGAGGTGTTTGAATGTTTTAAGGGCTTAATAGGCAGAATAGAGGGACTCTCATAGGTTCCATCCGGACTTTTAATCGCATTTATTTACTATTTACTATACAAAAAGAAAAACATATGTGTTCTTCTCTTACATAAGGATTGTGAATGACAGGAAACATTCCAAAAATGTGCATTTTGTCTTTAAGTAGGCCAAAAGATGGCGTTTCCCCGTGTGCGACACAGTGTAGCTCTTGGAGTCAACTTTTTTGTAGTTTGTGTGTTATTGTTTTCTTTTCTTTCATTTAATGTGGGGTACATCAGGGATAAAGTCAAGTACGATAGGGCGACACTGATACAGCTTGGTCAGATGAGTCACAAAGGACATTTTAATAATAAACTGCTCGACTCCTTCCCGGAGCTACATCTTCAGGCCGAAACAATGCAGGGCTGGGCTGCAGCCAGGGCTTTACTTGGCGCCCCAAGACCGACACGGAGGCATTCTCTTTCTATGCCACATCAATGTGGAATGCGCTCCCAACAGGTGTAAAAGAAAGGGCATCTCTATCCTCCTTCAAAACCGCAATAAAAGTACACCTCCAGGCAACTTTAACCCTAAACTAACACCCTCCCCGGATTGTAAATAATCAAATGTAGATACTTTTTCTTATGCTTTCTGATCTCTCTCTCTCTATGTCCACTACTTGCTGTACATATCCTACCAAGTCAGACCTACACTGTTTCAATGTCCATTTCTCTGTTCTCAATTGTTGATGACTGAAGTGATGATAACAACCAAACCATCCCACACCCCGGATTGTAAATAATGTAAATAATTCAATGTATATACTCTGATGATTATCTTGTGTGATGACTGTATTATGATGATAGTATATATCTGGTAGTATATATCTGTATCATGAATCAATTTAAGTGGACCCCGACTTAAACAAGTTGAAAAACTTATTCGGGTGTTACCATTTAGTGGTCAATTGTACGGAATATGTACTTCACTGTGCAATCTACTAATAAAAGTTTCAATCAATCAATCAAAAGCATGGCGGGCAGGGTGGCTCTGAGCGAAGACTCCGACACCTGGTTAGCAAAGGTAGGCTAACTCTCCCAGTTGCTTGGAAATAAAATAGATGACCTTATCAGTAGAATGGCTTCGCAGAGGTACATTCAGGAATGCTCTGTGCTGTGTTTCTGTGTAACGTGGCTCGGAGAAAGGACTCCCAATGAAGCAATAACACCGGCAGGCTACACGCTCTTAAGAGCCGACCGCAAGGCTGTGGACTGCGTAAAGACTCGCGGGGGAGGAACAGCGATTTTTGTCAAAAAGTACTGGAGCACTAACAACAAGGTAATATCGCAGTTGTGTAGTGAAGACGTGGAGTTTATTACCATAAAGTGCAGACCATTTTATATATAACTGCAGTGCATTCGATTGAGTACAGTGAACATCCTCCCCTCTGCTAACGAGGACAAGGCACTCAGTGAACTGCACAACATGATTTCGAGACATGAGAACTCATACCCAGATGCTGCTTTTATTATCTTAGGTGATTTTAATCACTGTAACCTCCAGAAAAATATCCAGAAGTTCCTCCTGTTTATCAACTTCCCCACCAGAGGTCACAACACATTGGATTACTGCTCCAGTAACATCAAAAATGCTCATTCTGCCATCCCCAAACATCACTTTGGAAAATCTGATCACCTATATCACTTATATCACAAAGCTAAAAGCAAACCCAGTTACTGTCACATGTCTAAGAAAGCCACAACAATCATTGGTGAGTACACAGACACAGTAAGCAGCTATATAGACTGGTGCACTTCTATTTGTATTCCCTCTCTGAACATTCGTGTGATCCCTAATCAAAAACCCTACTTCAATGCAAACATACGTAAGAAGATCAGGAGTCGGTGTGCAGCTTTCAAATCAGGGGATGCCGGTGAGTACAAACATGCTCGCTACAAACTACAAAAGTCCATCAGAGCTGCCAAAAGAATATACTCTCTAAAACTTGAAAACTGTTACATGGAAAACACCACAAGGAGTATGTGGCAGGAAATACAGTCCATCTCCAAATACAGAAACAACACAAGCAGAATCAAAGTTATTGACTCCACCCTACCAGACACACTGAACAGCTTCTATGGCAGATTTGACAGACAGAACAGCGACACCCTCACAAAGTCCTCCCATAACCCAGGGGAGACCGCACTACAAGTAAAACACACATAGGTCCTTCAGGCTCTGAAAAAGCTGAACCCACACAAAGCTGCAGGACCTGATGGGGTGGCACCAAGAGTCCTAAAAGCCTGTGCTGAAAAACTGGCAGAGGTGTACACAGACTTCAACACCTCTCTCATGCAGGAAACCGTCCCACGCACCTTTAAATCATCTGTCATAGTTCCAGTCCCTAAAAAACCACACACAACCACAATTAATTATTTTAGGCCAGTGGCACTCACGCTTGTGGCCATGAGGTGTCTGGAGAAGTTGGTCCTTCACCATATCAACTCTGTGATTCCAGACGCTATAGACCCCCTACAGTTTGCTTACCGCACCATCAGATCGGTGGACGACGTGGTGGCCCTGGCACTTCACTCCACACTGGAACATCTGGGGCCGTACTTATCAAACTTCTCAGAATTACTCCTAAGAAGTCTGCTAAGAGTTGACTTAAGAGTAAATAAATTCTTCGCTGAAAGCTGCACTTAAAAGTTAGTTATCAAGCGTCTTACTCACACTTTCAGCAAAGTGTAGGACTGAATCTTAAGTGTGACACTCAGAGCTGAATTACGACATTACTATGTGCCGTAAATGGAATTTTAGGTGACGTCATTTCTGTGTCCATAGAAATGACCAATCACGGAAGGGAATCCGTTGTCTAAGAATAAAGAAATATCTTAGAAATATTTAATTGGACAATGGGAGTGTATATTTTGACAATAAACTACAAAATAATACAAAACAAACTAGTCCCCGCCGGCACTCACGCTACCGCTCCCTCTCTTCTCTTCTCTCGCCCACACACTCACTGACGTCACTCACCTCACGGCCACACACATACGCTACTGTCATAACATTTTCTTTCCAATTCATTAATTAGGCAACTAATTTGAAACTGGTGTGGGTGGCTCTATATATACTAGCCCACTGCAGCCACATGCAGAAATCAACATGGAATCGAAAAGTATTAAATCTGTGACAAAAATAATACCCGCTCTGTCTAAACGATACCGTTTGATCAGCTGCTCGTCATCAAACAAATCCAGGACATCGTTCCGCTCCCTGAATGTTCGCGCACGTCTCTCTCGCCTCAGTGCCATCCCCTGCTGGCAACTCCTAACCACTTAAGACACCTCTGAAGGTCTCTTAAATATCGTGGAGAGTAGGAGTGATTCTTAGACTTAAGAACGTTGATAAAAAGCTTTTATTCTTAAGTTTGAGAGTAGGACTAAATTTCGCAAATTCTCAGGACTTAAGTGTAAAATGGCACTCTAAGAAGCTTGATAAGTACGGCCCCTGGACATTAACAACACCTACGCACGCCTATTCTTTTTGGATTACAGCTCCGCCTTCAACACCAACGAAGCTGGTTGGGATGCTGACAGACCTTGGGGTACCGACATACACCTGCAATTGGATACTGGACTTCCTTATAGAAAGACCACAGGTGGGGAGGATGGGAACAAAGGTCTCACCTGAGCTCGAATCAAAACAGGAACCCCTCAGAACTGCTGCCTCAGCCCTAAACTTTTTTCACTGTACACATATGATGACTGCATCTCCTCCCCCGGACAATAACAGCATCATCATCAACTATGCGGACGACACGACCATCCTCGGCCTCATCAGAGGGAGGAATGAGCACAGGGAGCTGGTCCAAAAAGTCACTACCTACGGACAGGACAATGACTTAATTTTCATATCATATACAAGGCAAAAACGCTAATTCTACACTTTAGGGGAAAAGCCCTCCCCCCCCCCCCCCATCAAGGGCACTGTGGTTGAGCGGGCTGACAGCTAAGTTACTTGGTCATCACATCACTGAAAACCTGAGCTGGTCCCAAAAAACTACCAAAACAGTGAAGAAAGCTCAGCGGCGGCTCTATTTTATCAGGCTGCTGAAGAAGACTGGATTCAAACGACATTCCCTTACCTAAGCCTACGGAGGACCAGCGGAATCACTGTGTGGTTTGGAAACACCACACTGGCTGAGAAGAAATCACTTCAACGGGTCATAAAGATTGCAGAGAGAATAACGGGCTACAAACTCCCCTCCATGGACTCACTGTACACACAGGGCTGCAGGGGAAAAGTACAGCACCCAGCTCATGCTCTGTTATTACAATGCCATTCTATTTTCTAACTTGTTTGTGTAGAAGTTGACTCAGGGAGAAATGCACAAGAATTCCAATGTATCTGTTCCAGTACTGCCGGGAAAAGAGAAGAAACGCACTTTGGTGCTCGTTGTACGATTGTGACGTAAGTTGTCGAATAAAGACAAGACAAAAAGAGAAGTTGTGCAAGCCTACATCCCTTGAACATTACACCGGTGTAAGGAGTTATGAGCTATGATTTCAAAGGAGACTTTGTCACGGTAAAGACACGCTGCAGACCGCACAATTTGAGCTGTTAGTGGACGCTAGAAGGTGAGAGACGAGAGACAAAGCATTGCAATTGGTTTTGGGTCTGAAGTGAGAGGCTCTTTCGTGCCTCTTGCTACTGGACCCTGACCAGCACCAGTGCTACGACGTCCTTGTGGGGGCCCTCAAAAGGAGGTTTGGGAGATGGTCTTAGCTAGCACTATTAAAAACTGAATTGAGAGGGAGGTGCAGGAAGCCTGGTGAGCCACTACGGGGACTAACATCGAGGGCCAGGTGCGCCGTGCATACGGCCTGCTGATGCGTCTTTTTTATGGGCAGAATAGACAACCTCCCATTGGCCTCGCTGGAAACAGACTTTTATTTACGTTTATTTATTTAATAGTCTTTCATAATGATTGTGAACGATGAGCAAAATTCCCAAAAAAGTGCAGTTCCCCTTTAAGAGCGGATACTAACAAGTCCCCCTTTCGCCCGAATCCAGCCCTAAATCTGCCTTCTGTACCAGTTCAAGGTCCTCAGTTTTGGGCTCTGTAATGTCCGCGCCACTTTCGCCTGGCTAATAAACCAAGTGCTGGCCAGTATCCCTGCCGAAAGTGCCTTTTGTACCTGGACAACATCCTGGTACATGGGCTCTCCTTTGAAACAGCCCTGGGCTCCGTGAGGAGAGTCCTGGAGAGGATTCAGGCAGTGAACCTGAAACTTCACCCCGAGAAATGTCATTTTATGCGGCGATAGATGACCTTCTTAGGGCATGAGATGGGTGCAGACGGCATTGGCGCCATGGGCAAGAAAGGCTGTGAAAGACAGGTCCACCCCTCACTGCGGGTAGCCCGAGGCGTGCTGCAGCAGCTAGGTGGTGGTGCCAAAAGGCCTACAAGGGGCAGTGCTTAAGGCAGTGCACGGGGCAGGCAGGTCTGGACACTTTGGGGTTGCCAAAACACTTAGGAGGTGGAGACAATCGCTGACGCCCTGGTGTGGGGCATAATAAGTTTGTTTGGTGTCATTGCGTCCCTTCATAGTGACAGAGGCACAAACTTTGAGTCCCGGGTGTTTGCGAACATGTGCAAGCGCTTAGGCATTCACAAGACCTGCACTACCCCACTGTACCCTCACAGCGATGGGTTGGTGGAGTGGTTCTACCAGAACCTGGGGGACCAGCTTGCCATTGTTACCTGCTGCCACCAGCATGACTGGGACAAACATCTGACGCTGGTGCTGTTCAAGGTGGCCGTTCTCATGCTTGGGAGAGAGATGCACACCCCGGCGCAGCTGGGCTTTGGCCGCCCACCTGATGCCCCGGCCATCCCCTCCAGGGCCAGAGTACAGCAGGAAACTGCAGGACTGTCTGGACTCAGCCCGGGAGCATTTGCAGTAAGCTGGCATGAAACAAAAGCGCTACTATTACATGAAGTCTCGGGTAAGGGACTTCGCACCAGATGAGTTAGTCTGGGTCTACAAATCGATCCGGAAGAGGCAAATGGACAGGGCCCTGTAGGATACTAGAGAAGCATGGGGATGTTGTGTACCGTGTCCACTTGCCCTCTTGGGGAAGGAAGGTGGCCCTCCACGGGGACAGACTGGCCCCCTACCGGGGGGTTCTCTCTTCTCTCGCCTCGGATCAGGTGACCTCTCGCCCGCCCAGCCCCATTCCAGTTCCTCGCTTACATCCCAGGGGGAACCAATTTCCCTACCACCCTTGTCCCCTGGCCCCTCCAGCCCTCTTCCGGGAATTGTTACACTCGGCCAAGTTGTCCCACCCCTGTTGACTGGAAGGGAGTGGCTGTGTCGGCGGAGAAGCTTGCAAGACTTTTTGGTGTCCTTGACTGAAAAAAAAGAAAGGGGTGTTTGTGAACCCACTCTTGTGTAATGTGGCAGTTTCACGGTTTGTACTAATTTGTTGCACTAATCTACATTCTGCTGTGATGTTGACAGGTTGGCCCTCGAGGGCGAGGACTGACCTGTAAGGGGGCAGGGGGTTGTCGCGGCTGGCTATGGGGTTCTCACCAATGGCTTTAGCTGGGCGGCGGGGCTTTCTCGAAATGACAAGTAATCTAATTAATTACTGTTCCCATCGTTGCAACACCATTGCCGTTTCTGAGAATGTGAAGTGGCTCGTTACTACTGTTTGGTTGAATGAAGTGCAAGGTGTCAGCACACATCAGCTGACTGGAAAGAGCAAGAGTGGGGATGAGGATGCCGTTGTAAATGCACTGATGAGTGGCTGGTTGGGCGGATCTTGCTCTGCTCAGGCTGTCTCACTGCACGCTCTGAATGACATGCAACAAGACCGCGATATATGCGACAAGCCGGAGCCAGGGAAATTCAAAAGGTAGCGTTCTCAAACTGGAAGTACCGGCACTACTTTTTGCTCATTGAAATTAGAGGCAAGAATGTTTATGTAACAATCACGCTATGTCCAGGAAAAGAGTGTTTATCCACGTCTGCCTCAAACAACTTGTATGGCACCTCACATCAACCATGCCAACATGACACTTGTTGCTGCTGTTAACCCAATATCAAGTCCAAATGCAGCCACTTGTTTTAATCAGATTCATAATATTTTGGAATTTGGATTAATCATGATTAATCACAGGTGATTTGTCACTTGCATTGTTAAAATTGGCTTGAGAAAAGACCCCAATACTTGTACACAAATGCAGTTGTATTTTCAGAATGTCATCCGGGAAGCTTTTTAAACAATTTACTTGAATGCATGTCAATTATTTGCACCAAACATGCTAATAAAAGTTTTATCTTAAGTTCTTTCAGGCTGTATTTTGGCATACAGGTGCAGATAATTGCACTACTTCAAGACCAAATGTTCCTTTGTGTTTTTTTCCCTAAGTTTAGATTTTTGCTACTTTACAGACATTTATTTTTAAAAATGTTTTTTGTTTTTTTTTTTAAACTGAAAAGGGATTTGAACCCTTTTATTGCATTTTGATCCCAAAATAAATCCATCCAAATTTGATAAAACGAGAGTAAAATGTTCGCCCATCTGTACAGCATGTTTGAAATCAATTTAAACCATAACTATACGATTAATCACTCGCGCTGAGAGCTGTGTATAATCCCTCCCAGCCCACCTGCGCCTAGCTCACACACTCGATCCAACACGAATGAAACTAGATCTTAGTTGAAGGAACTGGTCAGTAAAAGACAACTTTTTTTTTACCACCACTGGACACAAACTGCACTGCGATTAATGATCGAAGTGACAAAATTGCCATTCAAATAATACTGCGTTTGGTGACAAGAATATACAGCTATGGAGTCAATCTATTTATTAAGCAGAAAGAACACAAACCAGCGAAAGATTTGTCACTAGGCAACAGGCACCGCCTTTTAAAAGGCACACGCACACACTGAAACTTATCTTAAAGGCCTACTGAAACCCACTACTACCGACCACGCAGTCTGATAGTTTATATATCAATGATGAAATCTTAACATTGCAACACATGCCAATACGGCCGGGTTAACTTATAAAGTGCAATTTTAAATTTCCCGGGAAACTTCCGCTTGAAAACGTCTATGTATGATGACGTTTGCGCGTGACGTCAATGGTTGAAGCGGAAGTATTCGGACACATTGTATCCCAATACAAACAGCTCTGTTTTCATCACAAAATTCCACAGTATTCTGGACATCTGTGTTGGTGGGATCGGTGTATTAGCGGCCGGCTGCAGCAACACAACCAGGAGGACTTTGAGTTGGATAGCAGACGCGCTATCCGACGCTAGCCGCCGACCGCGTTGATGATCGGGTGAAGTCCTTCGTTGCGCCGTCGATCGCTGGAACAATGGTGAGCACGGGTGTTGATGAGCAGATGTGGGCTGGCTTAGGTGGAGCGCTAATGTTTTTATCATAGCTCTGACGAGGTCCCGTAGCTAAGTTAGCTTCAATGGCGTCGTTAGCAACAGCATTGCTAGGCTTCGACAGGCGGCACAGCATTAACCGTGTAGTTACAGGTCCAGTGTTTGGTTCGGTGTCTCCTGATCGTAGTATTGTTGATCTTCTGTCTATCCTTCCAGTCAGGGGCTTATTTCTTTTGTTTCTATCTGCATTTAAGCACGATGCTATCACGTTAGCTCCGTAGCTAAAGTGCTTCACCGATGGATTGTCGTGGAGATAAAAGTCACTATGAATGTCCATTTCGCGTTCTCGACTCTCATTTTCAAGAGGATATAGTATCCGAGGTGGTTTAAAATACAAATCCGTGATCCACAATAGAAAAAGGAGAAAGTGTGGAATCCAATGAACCCTTGCACCTAAGTTACGGTCAGAGCGAAAAAAGATACGTCCTGCACTGTACTCTAGTCCTTCACTCTCACGTACCTCATCCACAACTCTTTCATCCTCGCTCAAATTAATGGGGTAATCGTCGCTTTCTCGGTCCGAATTGCTCTCGCTGCATTGTAAACAACGGGGAAATGTGAGGAGCCCTTCTACCATTGTCGTCACGCTACTTCCGGTACAGGCAAGGCTTTTTTTTATCAGCGACCAAAAGTTGCAAACTTTATCGTCGATGTTCTCTACTAAATCCTTTCAGCAAAAATATGGCAATATCGCGAAATGATCAAGTATGACACAGAATGGATCTGCTATCCTCGTTTAAATAAAAAAAATTCATTTCAGTAGGCCTTTAACTGTGTTATGCCAGATATTTGAATAATTTTGTTTTTAAGTAGCAGATTTATTAATTTCCCTAATAACTAATTACATTTATCAAAGTGTAATTTTGTTATTAATTCAATTACATTTTTGGTAAAGTAACAAGTAAATATAATTAATAACTTTTTGAAAGTAATATTTAAAAAGAACGGCCTGTCACACAGCATCATGAAGCAGTTGGCAGGTTGGTGTTTTTGTCTAAAATCTTTGTGTTTAAGTCCCATTAATAATGTTTACCTATAAAAACACCATTATTAATGGTCTAATATTTTCATGTTGGTGCTGACGTTTAAACATGTCCTCTTAAACCAGAGCACTTTATTTCACATTTTGTTTTTTGGGGTTGGAGCGTGAGGTAACAAAGGGGAATTTATTAATAAAAGGAACAAAAGCGAGAGCAATGGGGAAGTGCTCTGACTAAACAGGCCATGACGAAACAAAACAAAATGTAAAACACTTACAGGAAATGCGGCGTCCACACAGTACGAGTGTACTTGCATTAAGCGTCCAAAAGGATGGTCTATGGTCACCAGAGAATCAAGAAAAGTAAGCATCAACAAACAAACAATGTCCCGACAAAGAATGGTGGCTCACATTCAACTGATTGCAAACCGAAAACAGGTGAGGGCAAATGCTCTGTGACAAAGATGTGTGAAGCGGTCACAAAAAAAACACCAACACAACAGGAAGAGTCACCAAAATAAAAGCACAGGACAGGCACTAACACAAAACACCAACAAAATGGCACGGCCTGGTGTAACCAGCCGTGACAGATTGGAGATTAAATTTGACTTTTCTTATATAATTTTCAAGGCTTTTTCTTTTTTATTATCTCAAAACACCTCTTAAGTTGGGATCCTATTATGCAAAACCCACATTTCTTACTTGTTGCTACCTGTTTTTGTGTATTTGGGATCCCCATCAGTCCCAAAAATTGAAAAAACAAGGCATGGTGGAGATATTTAGTTACGTCAATGAATATTTCTACGTAAGGGTTAGTTTATGGGCCAATCCATATCGGTAGATGAGTTTAGGTCCATATCACTCGTGTTAGTGCTGGCACAGTTTAGGGATGTTCTCTGTGTTTAATTGAGCGTTACAGTAGGCCTTATGATGGCATTGTGTTTATATGAATGAGTGCACATGTGTACCTTGTTTGAGTGTTAATAATGAAATTATGATATTTAACACATTTCATATTGCTACAAAAGATGTTCTGTACTACAAAAACAATCATGCGCTACTATTTTTTTTTCATTTCGTAGCACCGGTGCTACTAGTGAAAAAGATACAAGTACAGAACTGTATGATATGGCACAATGCAATCTATTCAGGTCACATAAATGTAAAATGTTTTAAAATAGTGTGTATAGCAGGGGTGTCAAACTCATTTTAGATCGGCACGATAACTTAAAAATAAAGACAACTTCAGATTGTTTTCTTTCTTTAAAAATAGAACCAGCACATTCTGAAAATGTACAAATCATAATGTTGTTGGGGGTTTTTTACACTTACATTTTGCGGTTAATAGTATTCTACCTTTATTTGTCGTTATGTATATTTTCTGAATAAATGATGTGACAATGTTCGTCAGTCAACTCATTGGTGTTCATTTTCAATCTATCAAGATAAAAAAATATCAGGATGTTATTTATGTAGTTTGCTCATTTTCCTCAACTGATGTACTAACGTCATGGGGTTTATATTTTTTTACATATGTAGCGTCATCTACAAAGATAGAAATAATTGCTATTGCTACATCTAGTGGACACATTTAGAACAGCAGTTTCTTTCATTCAAAAAGTTCTGCTAATTTTGATACTTAACAAACTCATCCTGCTGGCCGAATAAAACCTATTCGCGGGCCTGATCCGGAATGAAAGATAAGATCGGTTTTAAGTAGGTATGTCCGATGATTTAAGTAGGGATGTCCGATGATGGCTTTTTGCCGATATCCGATATTCCGATATTGTCCAACTCTTTAATTACCGATACCGATATCAACCGATACCGATATCAACCGATACCGATATATACAGTTGTGGAATTAACATATTATTATGCCTAATTTGGACAACCAGGTATGGTGAAGATAAGGTCCTTTTAAAAAAAAATTATAAAATAAAATAAGATACATAAATTCAAAACATTTTCTTGAAAAAAAAAAAGGAAATAAAACAATATAAAAACAGTTACATAGAAACTAGTAATTAATGAAAATGAGTAAAATTAACTGTTAAAGGTTAGTACTATTAGTGGACCAGCAGCACGCACAATCATGTGTGCTTACGGACTGTATCCCTTGCAGACTGTATTAATATATATTGATATATAATGTAGGAACCAGAATATTAATAACAGAAAGAAACAACCCTTTTGTGTGAATGAAAATGAATGAGTGTAAATGGGGGAGGGAGGTTTTTTGGGTTGGTGCACTAATTGTAAGTGTATCTTGTGTTTTTTATGTTGATTTAATAAAAAAAACTATTAAAAAAAAACCTGATACCGATAATTTAAAAAAACGATACCGATAATTTCCGATATTACATTTTAAAGCATTTATCGGACATCTCTAGTTTTAAGAGTAGAAAATAAAAACACTGGTTAAGAGACTTAAAAGAACACAGGAAAGGTGGTGGAGAACAGCAAGTGGGATCGAGGCTTTAATGAGGAGAATAGAGCCTGGAGGCACACACACACACACACACACACACACACATACACCCACGCACACACTCACTCAAACCCCCTTAGACTGGGATTCTCACCAATAACAATGTGGTCAATAATATCGGAAAAAGGCAGAAAATGATTACCATTTCAAAGTTCAGGCATATTCCCATTCAAGACTCAGAAAGTTTAGTGCTAAATACAGGAGTTCCTCACAAAGGTTGTCAGCCAATCAGAGTGACGAATGCAGATGAAGCTGGGACAAGTATCACACAGCTGGCATCTTATTATGTGGGGGTCCTGGATGATTAAATAGAAGCAGACTTCTTTGTGATTCAAAACAAGCCCCAATGATAAAAGGGGTGTTCAACGTGTGGGACGGGGGCCATTTTCAGCCCACAGCTTATTTTTTAGAATTATTTTATTATTAACAAGCCACCATTATTAGATATTACCCTAATTTGTCAATTCCAGCTTCCACCATCCTAGTCACGGTTGTTGTGTCCTTGGGCAAGGCCCCTCACCCTTGCTCCTGATAGGTTGTGTTTAGCGCCTTGCATGGCCACTTCCGCGACTTGTCCAGGGTGTACCAGGCGTGGCGTAGTGGGTAGAGCAACTGTGCCAGAAACCTGAGGGTTGCAGGTTCGCTCCCCGCCTCTTACCATCCAAAATCGCTGCCGTTGTGTCCTTGGGCAGGACACTTCACCCTTGCCCTCGGTGCCGCTCACACCGGTGAATGATAGGTCGAAGGGGCCGTAGGCGCAAATTGGCAGCCACGCTTCCGTCAGTCTACCCCAGGGCAGCTGTGGCTACGAAAGTAGCTTACCACCACTATGTGTGAATGAATGATGGGTTCTCACTTCTCTGTAAAGCGCTTTGAGTGTCTAGAAAAGCGCTATATGAATCTAATCCATTATTATTATTATTATTATTACCCCGCCTTCCGCCCGAATGCAGCTGAGATAGGCTCCAGCACCCCCTGCTACCCTGAAAGGGACAAGCGGTAGAAAATGGATGGATGGATGGCAACTTCCGTCATCAGAATGGGTCATCATGAATGTGAGAATGTGATGTACAATAAAGCCCTTTAGGTATCATTCCTGGTATTGTAAAGCGCTATATAAATACAGATCATTTGCGGTTTTAATGTTGCATGATTTCATGTTAGCACTTAAGCTAGCTAGCGCTAACTTACTTCTCCAGTAAAAAAGCAGTGCCCATGAGAAAATGTCCATAGTTATCAGTGTTGTCGATATATATCGTTTTACGATTATTTGAATTGAAAACGGTAAGTTTAGCATTATACCATTCATCGTTACATCTCGATTCCATACAAAGTGCAATGTATACAGTATCTGGTCTAAAAAGAACATTACAAAAATTATCATTTTGCTAAGAGTAAGACCATTCCAGTTACCTGTAATGTTTTTTTCATAACTCACTGTTCTCTGAGTAATTTAACTTGATCAAACATTTTCTAACAGGAAACATTACAAAATTATAAAGTATGTACTATGATTTGTGTGGATTCATATCGATATCTGCCAATACTCAAGAATCCAAAATTGGTATGTATCAGAAGTGAAAAAGTTGCTTCAGATCACCCCTATAGTTTTAACATATTTAGTGTACAAAGTGCATCAAAATGGCCTTTGCATCCCTCAATATTAATGCATGAATTAGGGGTGTTGCGATTGATTGATAAATCGATCTGTGCTCTGCAAGTTTGCCTTCCGGAAGACAGGTATCGATCCAAGATCGTTTTACTGCTTGCATAATTAGAGACAGATTTTGACGGGCTCCGAGGCAGGCACTACCAGCTCCAGTCTACGTCTGCCGCAAGACCAGTGCTTCTCAAATATTTTCTATTACGCCCCCACTAGGAAGAAAATATTTCACGCCATACCACTCTCCACCGTGACTATAAATAATATAATTTGTCTCTAACATGTTTATAGCTACACCTCTGCATAAGATTGTAAGCTTATTAACTCTAAAGCAGTGGTCCCCAACCACCGGGCCGCGGCCCCGATTGGTACCGGGCCGCGCAAGAAATATATATATATATTTTTTTTTAATTAAATCAACATAAAAAACACAATATATACATTATATATCAATATAGATCAATACAGTCTGCAGGGATACAGCCCGTAAGCACACATGATTGTATTTCTTTATGAAATTTTTTTTTTTAAAAAATAAAAAAATCCCCCCCCCCCCGGTCCGTGGGACAAATTTTCAAGCGTTGTCCGGTCCCCAGCTACAAAAAGGTTGGGGACCACTGCTCTAAAGGAAACAACTTCCTTCATCTCCCACCGTAGTTACAGTAAAGCCAAGTGCTACATACGCTACTAAGTCCGTGGTCAAAAGCTCGTCCCCATCTGCCGGAGTAGAGGCTCCTTTTTTGGTAGGTGAATGTTTAAATGTAGTCAGAGAAAAGTTGCATGTTTTCCTCCCACCAGATTTTCGGACATTCCAATTACACAGGTAAAACTCCAAAAAATTTGAATATCGAGTAAAAGTCCATTCATGTCAGCAATTCAACTTCATAAGTGAAAATAAAATGTGATATTAACTCTCAAAGTGAAATATGTCAAGCCTGTATTTATTATAATGTTGTTGACCATGGCTTACAGTTTTTGAAACCCCACATTTTCTGAGATTTTCAATTCAAGGTTTTCCTAAGCGATAAGCCATAATCATCACTATTATAATAATGGCTTGATAATTCTCACTTTGCATGTGATGAGTTAATATCACATGTTACTAAATGTTACATTATTGTGGGATTTCTACAATATTTTGTTAAATTCTATAGAAAAATATTTATTTCTCATATATTTTAATAGTTTTTCTATGCTACGTATGTGTCAGGCCCAATTGGACAAAGGAAGGGACTCAGATGCAGAGATGGGGGGTTCTAAATAAAGCTTTTATTTTGAAAAACTCTAACTTCCAGAGCAGAGAATATACAATCACTATGAGATACAAAAACAGATAGCGAAAAATGTTTCCAAAAAAGGGAAAAACCGAAAATCACTCCAAAAGGAGGAATTACAAAAAATAAGACGAATTATATTTATCACCAGATCTGCTATAAAAACTTTTTAACAAAAAGCGCTCCAACAGGAGGAAGAAAATAAGGACTATCAAACTTACTACACTAAATCTTATTCTAATAAATATAAACAAAAAATCACTCAAAAACTTTGAGGAAGGAAGATCATTAAGGAAAAAATTATAACTCACCACTGCAGTTGAAAAAGGCTAAATAACTAAAGTCGCTCTGAGGGAGGAAAAAGTTAACTCAAAATTACAGCTTGAACAATACTGGATACACGGATGTAGTCGTGGGACTAGACAAGGCGTGAACGTGAACGTGGATGCAAGACAGGCACGAAAGTCCGAGACAATCTGGCACAGAACAAGGGGAGGCATGGGCTTATATGGAACATGAGGGTAATGGGAAACAGGTGGAAACAATCAAGGGCCAGGGATGACGTCAGACTGGTGAAACAAGAGGAGTTGCTTTTCAAAATAAAACATGCAAATCACAAGACAGAAAAAACCAAGACAAGATTCTCCTCACCGCGGTGTGACAGTATGTGCCTCTTAAGACCTTACTATAGGCTTTGTAAGGTCATGTTACACCTATCTAAACCACAGGTGTCAAACTCAAGGCTCAGGGGCCAGTTCTGGCATTTATTCAGCCTAGTGGTTAGAGTGTCCGCCCTGACATCAGTAGGTCGTGAGTTCAAACCCCGGTCGAGTCATACCAAAGACTATAAAAATGGGACCCATTCAATGTTCCCTCTAATTTTTCATGTGTGTGAGCAAACGCAAAACCTCCCTGAGCATTGAGTGGAGCCCATGTGAGCAACATCAGATGTGCACACTGCGGCTACACCAGCAGCACACCTGTCCCAAACCTGACTAAATAACAAGTTCAATCTCTATCCATCCATCCATTTTCTACCGCTTGTCCCTCTCGGGGTCGCGGGGGGTGCTGGAGCCTATCTCAGCCGCATTCGGGCGGAAGGCGGAGTACACACTGGACAAGTCCCCACCTCATCGCAGGGCCAACACAGATAGACAGACAACATTCTCTTATTATTATGATCAAATGACAGCAGTCATTTCCATGAGATGATTTTCTAATATAAGTGTTTAGGCCCACTTACAGTGACAATAACAAAAAAATATTGTTTTTCATGAACTGTGTACTTGTATTGTTTGTCTGGGTGGAGGTCCTGCTTTGGAAATAATGTGTACCCCTTTCAGACATTGCATTTAGTTCCCATTAAATATTCACATGTTGCACAATGAGATGTAAGCAGGGGATCGTGTGTACATTCCTGCAACTTCCTGTTTGTATTATTTATTTAATATACTTACAGCATTTCATGATTAATATTTATAAATTAAGATTCCTAATAAATGACACTAGAATAAGCACACATTTGATTGGTAAATCATAGTGTAACCACCTGGAATGACACTTTATGTGTGGTGTTGGAGTTGTCCGACTTTTTGTGTGGCTGTAAACGCATCACTGGCTAAGTGCCATATGTGCATGTGTTGGCGCAAGTGAGAAAGAGCGAGCGGCTGCTGTTGATATAACAACGTTGCTTTTGGTCTGCTTTGTACTGCAGAAAATGACCACTTTTGCTAGATATCATTTTTTTTTACTAATGTTTTGGTGATGTGTTTATGGCCGACAATAAAGAGTTTTGCTCAGTAAAGTGATGGATGGAATTCATGTCCTCAAAGCGTCTCGACAGACGTTACAATATTTGAACAATGATGACGAAAACCGTTTTCTCTGTCGTGTCCGTGTGTCGAAAATTGTTACGCGCTTATTTTTTTTATTTGATTTTGTGCGTGGCATGGATTTGCCGTGTGCAGAGGACGCTTGAGCAGTGCGCGATTGCACAGGCGCGCACCTTAAGAGGGAACGTTGGACCCATTGCCTCCCTGCTGGGCACTCAGCATCACGGGTTGGAATTGGGGGTTAAATCACCAAAAATGATTCCCGGGCGCGGCCACCGCTGCTGCTCACTGCTGCCCTCACCTCCCAGTGGGTGAGGGCGATGGGTCAAATGCAGAGGATAATCTCACCACACCTCATGTGTGTCTGTGATAATCATTGGTACTTTAACTTAACTTAATTCGGTGCGTATCTCAAAATTCTCTAACACAGAGGTGTCAAACTCATTTTAGATCGGGGGCCACATTGGAGAAAAATCTACTCCCAAGTGGGCCGGACTGGTAAAATCACGGCACGATAACTTAAAAATAAAGACAACTTCAGATTGTTTTATTTGTTTAAAAATAGAACAAGCACATTCTGAAATTGTACAAATCATAAAGTTGTTGTTTTTTTTTACAATTACCTGTTGCGGTTAATAGTATATATACTTTTTTTGTCGTTATTTATATTTTCTGAATAAATTATGTGATAATGTTCATCAGTCAACTCATTGGTGTTCATTTTCAATCTATCAAGATAAAACAATTATATCAAAATCAAATTACAAGATGTTATTTATGCAGTTTGATCATTTTCCTCGACTGATGTACTAACATCATGAGGTTTATTTTGTACATATGTAGCATCATCTACAAAGATACAAAGAATTGCTATTGTGCCATCTAGTGGACACATTTAGAACAGCTGTTTCTTTCATTCAAAAATTTCAGGTTCATTTTTGTACTTAGCAAACTCATCCCGCGGGCCGGATAAAACCTGTTCGCGGGCCTGATCCGGCCCTCGGGCCGTACGTTTGACACCCCTGCTCTAACATGTACATCAGTTTATTAAAGTGTAGCAGAGGCTCATTCCAAAGCTATTGCTATGGGACACACCTGACCTATATCCTGTTTAAGGTTGAGGGCAGCAGGAGCCTACCCCAGGTGAGACAACCACTCCACTATCAGTGATAGAGGGGAGGTGGGGGGGTTAAATCAACGTTTAAAGGACGGACACTAAAGTGTGTTAAGTTCTCGCTACTCACATCCAGGATGACGGAGATGCCTCTCCGCGGTTCCGGGGCGAAGAACTGCTCCTGAGCCACGGCCGCCTCCTCCTTGCTGGAGGCGTACTCCCGGCTGGAGATGTTCTTGTTGTCGCTCATTTTGGTGACGATCCAGCGGACGAGCCCGTCAATTCCACCGGGCTGGGCGCCGCTGTTTCCGGACTGCGCTGCCGTCTCGGGCTCGCTGTCCTGACTGGTGACGAGCTGGGGCTGTTCGCGGCTTTCTTGCGCTCGAAGTTTGGCTTGTTCTTTGTTCAGCAGTTTGTGGACTCCGTCCCTACAGTAGCGCGCTGCCTGCTCACACATCCTTTTGCTCGGGAGCGATCATGCTGCGCTCTATGGGGGAGACCAGCCCCCTCCCAGCCTCCTTTCCCCCAGTTACATCACAACCCCACCTCGGAACACACCCACCACCTCCCGCATTTGCATTCATTGTAATGTAGGCCAGAAGGATGCGTTCACTGTCAGTATAACAAATACGTCAATCGCGGCTTCCAGTCCAGTCAAGTCCGTGATGCGTTCAATGTTACTTTTGTTCCGTGATTTATAAGTAAAAAAAAAACAAATAGCTGCATTAAGTGGATTTCGAATACTGCCCAAAAGTAGCATTTTTTGTCTTGTTATATGGCTTTAAAATACAGCAACAATTTACTGAACGTACAAAAAAAGTCCACCTTTGTCCTGTTAGGGTTAACAATTTCTGTGATCACATAAACCAGGGGTCCCCAAACTTGTTGACTCAGGGGCTGCATTGGGTTATAAAAAAAGTTGTCGGGGGTGCCGGGCTTTTTTTCCCCAGAAAACACAGAGTGAGATGTTCTACCTCTTGAGCGAAACACAAATGCATAAAATGACTTAACACATTAAAGGCCTACTGAAAGCCACTACTACCAACCACGCAGTCTGATAGTTTATATATCAATGATGAAATTTTAACATTGCAACACATGCCAATACGGCCGGGTTAACTTATAAAGTTCAATTTTAAAATTCCCGCCACACTTCCGGTTGAAAAACTCCTTTGGATATGATTTATGCGCGTGACGTCACAAAAGCAACGGAAGTGGTTGGACCCCATCGGACCCGATAGAAAAGCCTCTTGTTTTCTTCGACAAAATTCCACATTATTCTGGACATCTGTGTTGGTGAATCTTTTGCAATTTGTTTAATGAACAAAGGAGACTGCAAAGAAGAACGTTGTAGGTGGGATCGATCGGTGTTTTAGCGGCTAAGTACAATACTGTAATATCTGTGATATTTGCATTAGTGTACTGTCTTTAAGGGTTTGGGGAACGCGCATGCGCGAGTGAGTTGGCGGAGAACTTGTGTGTGTGAGCTTTGGCTAACAGCAGCTCGTGTATGTGTGTGCGTTACTTTTTGAACTACAACCAGTTACCGCTTTTTAATAAAGCGATTGAGCAGCGCTTCCTCGTCTGTGTGACTCCTTCTCCACTACGGGGCATTACAATACTTACAGCAACACAACAAGGACTACTTACCCTGACGCCTAGCCGATGCTTGCCGCCAAACCCACGGATGAAGTCCTTCGTCGTGCCGTTGATCGCTGGAATGCAGGTGAGCACCGCTGTTGATGGGTTTCTATCTTCGTTTGAGAACGATGCTACGCGCTAGCTCAGTAGCTAAGTGTGTCACCGATGTATTGTCTTGGAGATAAGTCACTTTAAATGTCCATTTCGCGTGCTCGACTCTCATTTTCAAGAGGATATAGTATCCGAGGTGGTTTAAAATACAAATCTGTGATTCACAATAGAAAAAGGAGAGAGTACATAGTTCTGTGAGGTCTGGTTGCTAAGTTAGCTTCAATGGCGTCGTTAGCACAGCATTGTTAACCTTCGCCAGCCTGGAAATCATTAACCGTGTAGTTACATGTCCACGGTTTAATAGTATTGTTGATTTTCTATCTATCCCTCCATTAAGGGGTTTATTTATTTTGTTTCTATCTTCATTTGAGAACGATGCTATCGCGCTAGCTCAGTAGCTAAGTGTGTCACCGATGTATTGTCTTGGAGATAAGTCACTTTAAATGTCCATTTCGCGTGCTCGACTCTCATTTTCAAGAGGATATAGTATCCGAGGTGGTTTAAAATACAAATCCGTGATCCACAATATAAAAAGGAGTGTGGAATCCAATGAGCCAGCTTGTACCTAAATTACGGTCAGAGCGAAAAAAGATACGTCAATCACTGCCTCTCAAGTCGTTCACTGTAACGTTCCTCATCTACAAATCTTTCATCCTCGCTCAAATTAATGGGGTAATCATCACTTTCTCGGTCCGAATCTCTCTCGCTCCATTGTAAACAATGGGGAATTGTGAGGAATACTAGCTCCTGTGACGTCACGCTACTTCCGGTACAGGCAAGGCTTTTTTTTATCAGCGAGCAAAAGTTGCGAACTTTATCGTCGATTTTCTCTACTAAATCCTTTCAGCAAAAATATGGCAATATCGCGAAATGATCAAGTATGACACATAGAATGGATCTGCTATTCCCGTTTAAATAAAAAAAAATCATTTCAGTAGGCCTTTAAAAATGACTATAACAGTGAACGTGAAATGAAGACCTGACGGATAAAATGTACGGGTGCGCATCATCAGTAGTGTTCCTCTGGGTCATTGGATGTTTCGGCCTTTAACACTAACACAGAGGCGGCCAGCTACAGGATGATCAGACCTTAGCTTGCGACCCAAGCCCAATTAGCCATAAAAGTCACCTTGTTGGCAGACCTATCAGGGAACTATGCATTGCAGGGGCGTCCGGTTCCCTGAGTCAGGGAAAGAAAAAGAAAAAAAGTAAAAAGAAAAAAAATAATTAAATTGTTATATGTATCCAGTGATTATACTAAAGTTATTTTCCATTTAACTTCGCCATTTTTAGATTATTTTTATTTTCACATTTGCCGTTGAAATACTGAGAAGATCCGGTGCGGTGTTCAGCAGCCAGTTGAGGCACGTCACTCAGTTGTGCCTCAACATGGATTGTGCGCAATGACTCGGCTAACTGCTGGCCTGCTGTGCAGTGAGACCGTATTGCTATATGAATTATATTATACATTTCCATAGTTTAGTTAGCTGAGGTATATAATGTACAGTGTATTTTGTCAACAACTGTATGTGTGTAATGTATTTCTTGTGCTGAGCGATCATAAAACTGGAGGCTCGTCTCATAACCCCGCCTCCTGGTGCCAAGCACCTCCGCCGCAGAATGCACCGCCCGACGGGAGCGCCACACCAACCAAAGCCCACACCCAAACCCTCCACGTGCAAGACCGAATCCACCCAAAAAAAGTCACTTAACAAGAAGCCAAAAAGTGCAAAAACAACAATGCTCGCGTGGCGCACCGGCGGAGCCGTGAACAGGGACACAACATTAGGTACACTTGCAGACTGCTGCGCGGATTTCATATTTCATTCATTCACAACTCTTCCAACATGAACACCACTGCTCCCGCACTTATAAGTAAAGGTAAGACCATAATAACGTTTTTTTTATTTATTAAATGTGCTTTTTTGTGTGCTACAGTTTGTAAGTGTAAAGTTAAAGTTAAGTATACCAAAGATTGTCACACACACATTAGGTGTAATGAAATTTGTCCTCTGCATTTGACCCATCCCCTTGTTCACCCCCTGGGAGGTGAGGGGAGCAGTGGGCAGCAGCGGCGCCGTGCCCGGGAATAATTTTTGGTGATTTAACCCCCAATTCCAATCCTTGATGCTGAGTGCCAAGCAGGGAAGAATGCTGGTATGAGCTTTTAAACATAACCCGTTAACTGCTGCCAATCAAATGGTGAATAAGATACTCTTTAGGGTTCATATGTTTGTAAATCTGACTGTGATGAAGTCAGTGCCTCACCTGACATGAACGTCACCGCACGCCACTGATATATATATATTATATATATATATATATATATATATATACAAACCCCGTTTCCATATGAGTTGGGAAATTGTGTTAGATGTAAATATAAACGGAATACAATGATTTGCAAATCATTTTCAACCCATATTCAGTAAAATATGCTACAAAGACAACATATTTGATGTTCAAACTGATAAACATTTTTTTTTTGCAAATAATCATTAACTTGGGTGCCATGATTGGGTATAAAAGTAGATTCCATGAAATGCTCAGTCATTCACAAACAAGGATGGGGCGAGGGTCACCACTTTGTCAACAAATGCGTGAGCAAATTGTTGAACAGTTTAAGAAACACCTTTCTCAACCAGCTATTGCAAGGAATTTAGGGATTTCACCATCTACGGTCCGTAATATCATCAAAGGGTTCAGAGAATCTGGAGAAATCACTGCATGTAAGCAGCTAAGCCCTTGACCTTCGATCCCTCAGGCTGTACTGCATCAACAAGCGACATCAGTGTGTAAAGGATATAACCACATGGGCTCAGGAACACTTCAGAAACCCACTGTCAGTAACTACAGTTGGTCGCTACATCTGTAAGTGCAAGTTAAAACTCTCCTATGCAATGCGAAAACCGTTTATCAACAACACCCAGAAACGCCGTCGGCTTCGCTGGGCCTGAGCTCATCTAAGATGGACTGATACAAAGTGGAAAAGTGTTCTGTGGTCTGACGAGTCCACATTTCAAATTGTTTTTGGAAACTGTGGACGTTGTGTCCTCCGGACCAAAGAGGAAAAGAACCATCCGGATTGTTATAGGTGCAAAGTTGAAAAGCCAGCATCTGTGATGGTATGGGGGTGTATTAGTGCCCAAGATATGGGTAACTTACACATCTGTGAAGGCGCCATTAATGCTGAAAGGTGTATACAGGTTTTGGAGCAACATATGTTGCCATCCAAGCAACATTAACATGGACGCCCCTGCTTATTTCAGCAAGACAATGCCAAGCCACGTGTTACATCAACGTGGCTTCATAGTAAAAGAGTGCGGGTACTAGACTGGCCTGCCTGTAGTCCAGACCTGTCTCCCATTAAAAATGTGTGGCGCATTATGAAGCCTAACATACCACAACGGAGACCCCCGGACTGTTGAACAACTAAAGCTGTACATCAAGCAAGAATGGGAAATAATTCCATCTGAGAAGCTTCAAAAATGTGTCTCCTCAGTTCCCAAACGTTTACTGAGTGTTGTTAAAAGGAAAGGCCATGTAACAAAGTGGTGAACATGCCCTTTCCCAACTACTTTGGCACGTGTTGCAGCCATGAAATTCTAAGTTAATTATTATTTGCAAAAAAAAAAAAAAGTTTATGAGTTTGAACATCAAATATCTTGTCTTTGTAGTGCATTCAATTGAATATGGGTTGAAAAGGATTTGCAAATCATTGTATTCCGTTTACATTTACAATTTCCCAACTCATATGGAAACAGGGTTTGTACTTCAATAAAATGTTTGACAATGTTTGACATCAACAATGTCTCAATTTACAAATACAATGCTTGGATTTACATGATGTCACGTACGGATCATTAAATATGCGTGTTTTCAATCAGTACGTGTCCATGCACTGAATTAGTCTGATTTCTCGAATAGTTTGGCTCTAAATACGCCTCCTGCAACCCATGGAAACACATCAATACGATCGTGTTTGGTTTTTGAAAAGTCGCACTATTATACCAGAATTATGCGATTGGAAACCCTTGGTATTGCGCATGCGCCAGTCTCAACACACGGGAAACAACCCGGAAGCAGATACCATTCAAACAAATCGTAGCAAGAGGATACTTTTTATTTGCTGCACACATTAAAACAGAACATTTTGAAGTGCATCAATGGTAGATTAAAAAATAAACCTGAGATTTTTTTAAGAAGGTAGCTAAGGAAATGTAAAATGCCGGCTTTATTCAGACTCCCGAACAAGATACGAATGAGATGAAAGATAATGATGCAGGTACATTAAAGGCAAACGCTGCATTTGTGCACTCCAAACTGATTAACAATAACTCTGTATTCTGCACACCTAGCAAGATAGTCCAGAACAATAGCAAACTTCATCTGGAACAGTATCGACCGTGGCACAAACAGTATTTTCCTTCGAATTTAAACTCCTTCCATCAATCCACGGAGCCTTATTAATGAATTCTGAGACATTCAAAAGATGTTTCCATGATTCTTCGTTCGAAAATTCCTTTGAAAAAACTCTTCCGCCGGTCTGTCTTTGCATCGGACCTGCATCCGCCCCAATACATTCTTGGTAGTAGCGTCATGTTTGTAGTGCAATCCAAGATAATTTCTTGATACTGAACAGCAGACATCAATATAGCCATTACAGATGCAATATTTGTAATCTGTGCCAATATTACAGCGGACATCACTTAAAACAAGTTGTAAGGATCTGCAGATGGTTAGTGTGATGTCATAGGTCAACTGGAAAAGGAATTAATTTAACCACACTAAAATTAAATAAGCGCTCTCCAGTGAACGGGAGGCACATGGCGTATGACCAGTTGTCGCGTTAGAGAAAGTGAATGACACTTCGACTTCACACGTAGGTGTGCAAATACAAAAAAAACCTAACTTTTTTGAGAAATCGGACTAATTTAGTGCATGGAAACCTAGTGACTGAGTTGTAGGCGCCATTTAACCTTTCTTATATAGAAAAATGCCCTATGATTGCATTGTTTTCAGCTGTATGAATCGTTCAAATCGCGAAAAGGATAAACGTTTCTTCAGAGTTCCTACTCGAGAGGTAATAAAGAAGGAGGAAGAGTGCAAGGTTTTACGAAACGACACAGAGAAAGGTGGCACGCACTCCGTCCAAGGGAGCAGAGTCGAAGAACGCACAAGTTCGCAGTAAGCACTTCGTTAAAGGTTTGTTTGACATACTTTAAATGTTTAATATTTCCCTTTTAAGTATGACTTTGATATTTGTATATCTTGAAATACATTTTTGCAACCAGTGTTTTGAAAAGCACCAACTTGGCGAGTCTAAATAAAAGAAAGCAAATGTGAGCAAAACCTAAAATAGCTTTTAGCAAAGGCAGCAATCATAAATGAAGCTTTTAGCACATAGACAATGTTCACATCTATAGTTATATTTTGATAAAGACGGAAGACAACACGGCATTCGTAAACAGCGCGTGCAACAACAAGGCAAGCAAACATGGCTGTAGAAAGTTCAAGTTAAATCATGAAATACAACCTTACTTGAGTAAAAACGATGCATATTATCTGAGAGAGTCTTGATGCCAATTCCTTCACCCAACACACAGAGAAGTTGTAGACCTCCATACTTTTTTTCCCTAGTTTTCATCTGTTTTGTCGTGTAGAATGATGTTTGAGCACAAGATAGTTCGATATATATCTGGTAACTCCACCGACTAATAATCCTTGATATAAATAAATGTATAGCGCTTTTCTACCTTCAAGGTACTCAAAGCGCTTTGACAGTATTTCCACATTTACCCATTCACATACTGATGGCGGGAGCTGCCATGCAAGGCGCTAACCAGCAGCCATCAGAGGCAAAGGGTGAAGTGTCTTGCCCAAGGACACAACGGACGTGACTAGGAAGGTAGAAGGTGGGAATTGAACCCCAGTAACCAGCAACACTCCGATTGCTGGCACAGCCACTCTACCAACTTCGCCAGGCCGTCCCTGATATGACTCGACATCTTATTTTGATAAAGTATAGAGATAGATTATATTGCACAATTTTGCTCAAAGGCCTCTTGCGTACTCAAGAGTTTGTGCACTGCTTGCTGCACAACAGCCATCTTGGATCGGTTGACCACCACTCTGTTTCACTTCCTGGAAGAAGTCACGTGACAGAGAACGAGCAATACAACTATTTTCTGTAATGATAAGTGTTACCTGTAGATGACAGTAACACATGAATGAATATACAGTGGATCTGGGTTAGTTTTTGCCTCATCTCTCACTTGAAGCGTGAGTGAAGAATGTGTGAACTACCGACCTTAACTTTAACTTAACTGATAAGACCTTACAAGTCAGAAAAAAAATAGACGATACACATATTAACCGTATCCACTCGGCATTCATTGCACCGGTCATCCGGGGGGTGGACAAAGAACATTACATTTTCCAACATTGTTTCCAAATCAGTTTTCAGAGACGTATCAATGTCTTGTGCCCGCTCGGAAATGCTGCAAATGCTAAAACCCAGTGCCTCCCTGCTTGGCACTCAGCATCAAGGGTTGGAATTGGGGGTTAAATCACCAAAATGATTCCCGAGCGCGGCCACCGCTGCTGCTCACTGCTCCCCTCACCTCCCAGGGTGTGGAACAAGGAGATGGGACAAATGCAGAGGGTAACTTCACCACACCTAGTGTGTGTGTGATTATCAGTGGTACTTTAACTTTAACTTAAAAACACACACAAAAACTGCATGAGAAAAATGCTGCAAGTTTACGGAAACAAAACCGAAACCAGCCAAGCTTCCACCAGGCACCAAACATGATGTCTGAGTCATGAGCAAGATGCCTATGATTAAGTTGGCAGAATCATATATTTGATGACATTTCCTTTGACAAACACTTATCGTAAAAAAAACAACTGTTGCTCTATACCAGGTGTACTCAACTGTTGGCCCAAGGGCCAAATCTGGCCTGGGAATGACATCATTCCAGCCCCTGAGTTCAGTCCAAATCTTTGAAGACAAACATCTCTGCAGCAAAAAGGCACCTCTTTAAGTCATTTTTTTTGGTAATGTGATATATGTAACTAAGGTGTTGCTGTAGCTTGTTTACTTCAGATGCAGTCAGTACTCAGTTGTTCAACTTCTTCAATCATACCAGTGGTGTTTCTCAAGGTTCGATTATAGGTCCTCTCTTTTTAATCATTTAGGCTATTCAACTGATGGCCCGCGAGTTCTGCTAAAAAAACTCACAATTTTGCAGCAGATTCTTAAAACACTAGAATACTGTCATAGAGATGATTTCTGACAAGTTTTCTTACAGAACGTCTTTAAAAACAGCTGCGTGCTCCTTAACTGAAAACAACTAAAATCAAATGGACGCTGGTTCTCCAGAATATACAAAATAAGACAAATGTTAACGGGAGAAGTCGGGCTCCCCAGTCTTTACCTTTCTGGAAATGTGGCCCCCAAAACAATTTAGTTGAATATCCTAGCTCTTAAATGTAAAACATGTTGTTTAAGGAACTTGCAATATTTATCTTATGTAGTTGTTTTACTGTTTTGTGTTTTGGGCATTTGCAGTGTTTGTCTTTTTAGTTTTAGCAGTTTAATGAGAAATGCAACATTTTCTAATTTGCACCAGATGTGTTAAGTGTGTTGTGTTTGGTTTTGGATCATCGGAGCATTTGGTTGTTACTTTGTATTATCCCTGTCAGCCACTGTACATTAGATCAGTGAACGGATCAAACACAATAGTGTCATAAATCAAAGTATACTAGACAACTGCATGTTAGATTCCGACTTGCCCTACAACTTTTCCTCTACCCAAATAACCTTGCAGAAGATACTGAACCCTGTTATTTGTATATGTGGGACTAACATTATTTATTGCTACAGCAATACAACTTATATGGCCACTAAAATGTAACAAATTGGAACTTTGGTGACAGACAAAACAGTAATTTAAGAATTAAGAGACATGAGTGCCCTCTTGTGGTTGTTACTATGCCATGCTGTCTGCCAACATTTTTTTTTTACAAAAGTGTACACTACACTACTATGACAACTAATACATGTATTAAAATACATTATATTAGGTAAAGCATTGGTGGAAATATAAACTGAAAACATGATTATCATAGATAATAGGTCTAGGATGACTCCAGCAGATTCCCCTTCAAGTAATATACCCATGAGGAGACTCTGTCCCGACTTTGTCCCTCTGAGCACTGGTTGGAAATGGTCAATTTGCCAATCCATGGGCCTGATGAGCCTCCTTCAGGAGCCGCAAAGGACACTTGGATGTTCTGGATCTTTTTGGAAGGGATAGTGTCTGCTTTTTTAACAGAAAAACAGGGGTTGTCCACCTGCAAAAGAAACACTGCATTGTTAGTATTTTAAAACAACATACATACAAACACAATATAGACTAAATAATCCAGACACTCGGGCCATTTACTGTTCAAGCAGGACTGTGCCATACATGTGTGAAGTTTCATTGACCTATAAAATAATCTCTCATAACTCAGTCACGAAAACAGTGCAAACAAGCATTTCAACTGCAAAACCAACACAAACAAATGGGACTATTTCAACAGAGTTTTTGCGAGGGCCCAACTTCACACAGGTCTGTACCATGTGTCCATATAGAGACCATATGTCCATATGAGTTGCACAGAACCCAGAACTCAATGAAGGAACTTCTACAGCAGGGGTTGTCCAAAGGTTTTACAGAAAGGGCTGCATACAGAAAAATTGAAGGATGCAGCCGGGCCCCTTTGATACTTTGTGTGTACTAACAATGCAATGTAGTTATATACACTGTATGCTAAGCTACTGGAACAAAACATCCACATCTCAATCTCTCCATGACTTTGTGGGCTTTTTTTGTGATTCTTGTGGTCTAAAGCAGTGGTCCCCAACCTTTTTGTAGCTGCGGACCGGTCAACGCTTGAAAATTTGTCCCAATAAATATTTTTTTTTACATAAATAAATACAATCATGTGTGCTTACGGACTGTATCCCTGCAGACTGTATTGATCTATATCGATAAATAATGTATATATTGTGTTTTTTATGTTGATTTCATAAAAATAAAAAAAAATAGAAAATTAAAAAAAAATTTTTTTTTTAATTACTTGTGCGGCCCGGTACCAATCGGATACCGGTCCGCGGCCCGGTGGTTGGGGACCACTGGTCTAAAGTGCCTGAATTCACAGAAGCTTTTTCAGAAAATTGTGGCAAAAGTAGCAATGTTTTGAGGTTGTTATTTTTTCCCCCCATAACATTCGTTTGAGATTTTGGAAATAAAAAAAGTGTTCCACAAAAAGCACAGGATTTCAACAAATCTAACTAAATGATTTGCAAACAAGTATACAGTATTTCAAGCGGTAGAAAAATACATACATGGATAGCATAATATGAAAAATAAATACTATTTTGATGTTTAAAGCACTGTATAACAGATAAACCACGGAAATCCCGATTTTATATATATATATATATATATATATATATATATATATATATATATACAGTAATATATATATATATATATATATATATATATATATATATATATATATACTGTATATATATATATATATATTTATATATATATATATATATATATATATATATATATATATATATATATATATATATATATATATATATATATATATATATATATATATATATTTATATATATATATATATATATATATATATATATATATATATATATATATATATATATATATATATATATATATATATATATATACACTACCGTTTAAAAGTTTGGGGTCACCCAAACAATTTTGTGGAATAGCCTTCATTTCTAAGAAAAAGAATAGACTGTCGAGTTTCAGATGAAAGTTCTCTTTTTCTGGCCATTTTGAGCGTTTAATTGACCCCACAAATGTGATGCTCCAGAAACTCAATCTGCTCAAAGGAAGGTCCGTTTTGTAGCTTCTGTAACGAGCTAAACTGTTTTCAGATGTGTGAACATGATTGCACAAGGGTTTTCTAATCATCAATTAGCCTTCTGAGCCAATGAGCAAACACATTGTACCATTAGAACACTGGAGTGATAGTTGCTGGAAATGGGCCTCTATACACCTATGTAGATATTGCACCAAAAACCAGACATTTGCAGCTAGAATAGTCATTTACCACATTAGCAATGTATAGAGGGTATTTCTTTAAAGTTAAGACTAGTTTAAAGTTATCTTCATTGAAAAGTACAGTGCTTTTCCTTCAAAAATAAGGACACTTCAATGTGACCCCAAACTTTTGAACGGTAGTGTATATATATATATATATATATATATATATATATATATATATATATATATATATATATATATATATATATATATATATATATATATATATATATATATATATATAGATATTCTCTACAGTGGGTTGTTATACTGTCAGGGATTAGATATAGCGGTATAGCTTGGTTGGTAGAGTGGCCGTGCCAGCAACTTGAGGGTTCCAGGTTCGATCCCAGCTTCTGCTATCCTCGTCACTGCCGTTGTGTCTTTGGGCAAGACACTTTACCCACCTGCTCCCAGTGCCACCCACACTGGTTCAAATGTAACTTAGATATTGGGTTTCACTATGTAAAGCGCTTTGAGTCACTAGAGAAAAGCGCTATATAAATATAATTCACTTCACATCATTGCATACGATAGTGCAAAGATTAGTGACTGGTGTACTCGCAGACAAATTTCATACCCTGCCTGGATCAAGATTAAACAAGTTTTCAACAAATAAATGATTCCTGATGACATTTGTGTTTTTTACAATATTATGTTGTAAAAACACAAAGGTCATCAAGAATAAATTGTATTGTAGATGAATAGACAAATATGTACACATATACACACACAAAACCTGAAGAACATCTCCCCATGTAGTAGTTGTTTTAGCTGCTAATGGAGCCTAAGAATATTTTGTCTATTTACACAACGTAGCCCAATACTTCTGTCTATATGTCTGTTGATTTTGTAGAGGCTGGGGTTTCAAAGTCCCAAAAAATACCTGAAAAGAGAAGGTTGTGGTCAGCAGGAACACATTCTTGAAGGGGATTGTGACGCTTCTGCCGGTCCTAATGTTGAATGGGCCTTGTGTTTTGGGAGGCAAGCCATTTCCACGTAATAGGAAGACGTATTCACCACCAACTCCAGAGGACAGGTTGAGTTGGCCTTTCACCTCACCCAGTTGATATGGCTCAAAAGTAACTTCCACACTGACATTTGAGCCTGTTTGATTACTGGCAGTCACACTCTTGCCCACCGTGAAGGCCGGACAGTCAGTCTGCAGAAGGGTGAGGGCAAAATTGGATAGCGAAAAAAAATACAGGCTATTTATGAACTAAATTATTTTTGGATAATATTCCTTAAATGTCAACACTGCAGTACCTTGCAAGCAAATTCTGTTTTAAAGTGGGAGTAATTGAGGAAATTGATGGAAATAACATGGTTGCTGCCCAGAGCAGCACTGAAGCGAGGAGCCTTCTCTGGTGGTTGAGGCAGAGCTCGAAGAAGAAGACCATAATAAAAGTAACCTAGATCGGTGCAAAATAGTGACAGTCGAGAAGTCGATTCGCCTGCACGCAAAGGCTGGTAGTCGAAGGTCAGAGCACCCTAATAGGAGCATAAACATACAAAGAGTCTGTAAACAACTGTTTTTGAGAAACACCAAAGCATAGTGTACAACCCATGCAGTCGTTGACCTTTGATAGCCCTGGCACCACGTGTTGGCTTGGAGCACTGATGTCAGGGCATTTACAGTCAACGGTGAGGCAGATGGACGTGTTTAGGGGGTTCTGCACTTCTATAGTGGCCGAAGTCTTCTCGCGGACATTTGTCACCAGTTCTATGGTGTACAAGTCTACCGGAGTTGTCACTTTGAAGTTAATGATGTAGAACAAATATTCCCCTGACTCCTTATTCAGAAATGTCACCTGAGAAGACAGGATAGTGTGACTCACAAAAAAGCATAAATCACAACTCAAATGTGCGTGTGTTTGGGATCAAACCTTAGCATTGAATTGACCCTCTCGATATGTGTAAAAATGAATCTTATAGTCCTTCTTGGACAGAGCAGGGACATCAATGTACTCACGACCCTTCAGGGACACTGTAGAATCTGGATTGTCAGGTTTCAGGAACTCTAGTGTAACCAGGAAGCTGGCAACAAAGAAATAAAGGTAATTAGACTCTTCATTAACCTTAATTTGATTAGTATACAGGTCAGTGTATATGTTCAGTTATTGGAGTCATTGGTATGTCAATAGTTGTTTGAACACCACATGAGATTGACATTTTGAAACAATCCATCTTCAGCAACAAATAAATCTTTGATAATTTTACTGTGGACAGGTTTTGGTGAACAAAATAATTTAAGATTAATAGTATAGTTATTCTAAAGCAGGGCTTTTCAACTGAATGATTTTAGAGGCCCCATTTCTCGAAAGCTTAGCTAAAGACCGGTGGGCCGGACTTTCTAATTCACTATTATACTTATTTTGAGAACGGGCATTCTCTACAGTGGACACTTGTTTTTATTGTCTATTTCCTTTACCAGATTTATGCATTCAAAAAACAGTCCTGTTATGCAAACCATGTGTCCACTGCAGGAGACACTGGCCTTTATGAGGTTAAAATGCCAAAGTAAGGATCTGCAAATTTGTTTACAGTGGTACAAAACACTTTATACAACAGGAGTTAGCTACTGTTCTCAGGAATTTGTTGAAAAAATGTTAGCCTTTCCCAAATGTTTTACAAGAACACTTGTGTCATTCCAAAGCCGAATATGGCCCACAGGGCACCAGTTGAATAATACTGTTCTAAAGTCTCTCAAAATGTATGATTTGATCATGTAAGCTATAAATCATCCGTGATAGGAAGTTGTTTTTCAAATGTCCTAAGAAAAATCATCTATATTTTTCTGAAGCTGTTACACCTCCCCTAAAGTCACTTGATGATCTTGCGTTGTTTGAGTATGTTCTAGTTTCCTGTTTCAAGAGGCACGCATGTTCGGTCAAGCAGTCAAACTATCCATCCATCCATTTTCTACCGCTTATTCCCTTCGGGGTCGCGGGGGGCGCTGGAGCCTATCTCAGCTACAATCGGGCGGAAGGCGGGGTACACCCTGGACAAGTCAAACTAGTTTGGTGAAATTCATAGTTTAAACACCAATTTTAGTCCTGCTGGTGATGTTTAGCGCTGGAGTCGCTGAACAACGTAAGTTTGGGTCATCCATAATATACCCGTAAGGAAAAGTTGTCTTCTGGTTGTTCTGCTGGTATTAGCCTGTTAGCTTGTACAGCCGTCCGTTTGCGTCCGTTGTATGGGTGATTGGAGCATGTTTGGGAGTATATTTGTTGCTACCAACAGCTAATGACCGTAGCTGGCAATTGTTGTCGAACTCAGTGCGGTCACCATTTGTGGTTTGTTTCTCGCCACTAGATAGCAGCATTTTATTACTTTTAAAATGTTCCTGAGCTAAGTGCATTGTGCGTTCCTTTGACTTCTCACAGCTAATTGTATGTTTATTTCTGTAAATTGAGATGTGTATACTTATGCACATTTTTGTTTGCTTATTACAGAGCTCCATCAACCCTCAAATATATCAACTAATCCATTCCATTCCTATATATACTGTATATAAATATATTACAGCGCTGTCGACATCAGCAGCAATAAAGCCACTGAAGAATATATGTATTTTTAGCCCTTCCTCCCGTGTTCTGACAGACACACCTATAGTTAGTGTTCCAAATGAATTAGCCCCTCAGCTATCGCCTCACAACGTTTTGGTCCTTCAAGCTGGATAACTGTATTAAAGATGGACCCAGTGGAGGAGATGCATCGTGCTGTGAAACCGAAGACAAACCTGGCTTCCACCTAAACAGCTATACTACGAAGTAGATCACTTGGGATATCAGTGATCATATCGATCACCTCTAAATACAGTAAGGGCTCCATATATTACAGCGCTGTCGACATCAGCAGCAATAAAGCCACTGAAGAATATTTGTAGTCTCGTACCAGACCAGCCTTACCACAACTCCTTCACCTCCCAAGAGATCTAACTAATACAGCAGGAAAACACAAAGTTGCATCAATCATGGCAGTGAATCTAGTCAGGCATAACACATTTGAATGAAGCCCGCATTGAGATTAAGGCACTAATAGACATTTACTGCTCCTTGAAAACAGAAATTGCCCAAAGCAGTGGCCCAGCAGCAACGACGGAGAAACCCCCGGGTGTTGGAGTTCTTACCAGCCACCCCCCAAAGACAAGACCTCAGGAGGAAAGTTACTAGCCCCTAACACCATTCCTTGAACTTGAGCCAGACCTGCAAAGCAATATGCAGTTCCTCAAGTTAGAAGGGGATAACAACCAGCCAAAGTCCATAAAGAGACGCTGTTCATCCTCCAATATGGTCTCCTCTGCTACCTCCATGTCCGTTCCCTGCTCCAGGGAATGCAGAGACAAGGCACCTGACACCCCAACCAGCTCAACAACTCACTTGCCGGGGGACAGTTCCTCACATTCCTCCTTCTAGTCGGAGCATCCCACCACCTGTATCTGAGCCAATAGAGGTCCTAACCCCACCACCTACTCAGTGGCCTAATGGTTAGAGTGTCCGCCCTGAGATCGGTAGGTTGTGAGTTCAAACCCCGGCCGAGTCATACCAAAGACTATAAAAATGGGACCGATTACCTCCCTGCTTGGCACTCAGCATCAAGGGTTGGAATTGGGGGTTAAATCACCAAAAATGATTCCCGGGCGCGGCACCGCTGCTGCCCACTGCTCCCCTCACCTCCCAGGGGGTGAACAAGGGGATGGGTCAAATGCAGAGGACAAATTTCACCACACCTACTGTGTGTGTGTGTGACAATCAGTGGTACTTTAACTTTAACCATTCCTAAATTCAGCAATCCAGATCCCAGTGAGTTTGTGAGGCTGCGCAAAAATTAAGAAAGACTGCATACAGCCAATGCCACTGAACTGTTTCGTTATCAGATGCTTTCTTAGGTTAGAAGAAGCCAGGCTTATATCTGACACTTATTGGAACTCTCCAATCCCATACACACACTATGGCAGCCCTCCATGACAAGTTTGGCCAACCACACCAACTCGCCCTCAGGAAGATAGCTAGTGTCCTTGAGGCCACTGTAGATAAGCGTGGTGACCGCTGCATTTCAGAAGTTCTCCCTTCAGATACAATTGTAGGCTTGCTGCAGACCTTAGGTCCACCTGGGGGAATTTGACTGAACTGTGGTTCCTATGTAGCCCGCAAGCTCCACACTGAACAGCGCACCGATTTCCGTCGAGATCAATTCAAGCAGTCGGGAACAAGCCACACCTTCCGTGATCCGTCAGAATGGCTGCGTTATGAGTCGTGGTGTCAAGGGTTTGACAGTCAAACTACCGCACAAGCAAGCAATAAATGGCTGAGCAGAAGGAACGACAGCCGTACTAGCAAACAAGCAGTCAGAGTCTTGCAGTGCTGACGAGCATGCAGAACCTCAGCCAACAAGAATAAATAATAAATAAATGGGTTATACTTGTATAGCGCTTTTCTACCTTCAAGGTACTCAAAGCGCTTTGACAGTATTTCCACATTCACCCATTCACATACACATTCACACACTGATGGCGGGAGCTGCCATGCAAGGCGCTAACCAGCAGCCATCAGGAGCAAGGGTGAAGTGTTTTGCCCAAGGACACAACGGACGTGACTATAATGGTAGAAGGTGGGGATTGAACCCTAGTAACCAGCAACCCTCCGATTGCTGGCACGGCCACTCTACCAACTTCGCCACGCCGTCCGGATAAAGGCAAGTTTAGCTTTCTGTATACACCATTTCATTCCGTGTCTCCTCAGTCAACAAGCCATGAGATTTAAGGTGCATTCACAGCAAGCTGCCTAGCCTCGCCAAGCATACCTACCGTGTAGAGTGCCTCCAGAAGAAGTTTAGACACCTACATGGCCTTCCCATACCAGCCCTCACAGAAGCTGAGCTGTCACTCCTTATCGGCTCAGACCAGTCTCACCAAGTCACGTCAATTGAATCTGTCAGGCTTGGCCGACTTGGCATCCCTGCTACAGTCCACACAAGATAGGGGTGGACTCTCCAAGTCCGGATCCAGTTCATGGGGCGGCCTGCAAACTGTCCAATGTCTGTTCACTTCAGCTCCTCTCCCCAGTTTGATAAGTTATACATACAAGTCGAAACGCTGTGGCATATGGATTTAGTCTCTGATCTGTGATAAGATCAAAGCAAGACAAGCCATGCTTGATGTTAAAACTGTCCGCATGAAGGTAGACGGCACCCAGAAGTATGCTACACCGCTGCTCTGTCATACTGACATGCCCCTGCTTGCTTCCCCTAAAGACTCTGTCATACTCTTGCTGCGAGGCACCGAACAGTGCCTCTTTAAGAGCCCAAAACAGGTGGAGGCCTGTAAAAGGGAGATACATAAACTAGTGAATAACGGTGGTGTGCTTGAAATCCCGCAAGAGACCCCCCACAAGGCAGAGTGGTTCATCCCTCACCATCTTGTCAGCCACAATGGAAAGTTTCGTCTAGTCTTGAACTGCTCCCACCAGTACCTTGGACAGTCCCTAAACCAGTACCTACAAGCTGGCCATACCATGGGAGCTTCTTTGCTGTGAGTCTTGTTGAGGTTTCGTGAACTCCCAATAGCAGGAAGTGGAGATATAAAGGGGAAGTTCCATCAAATACACCTCTTCCCTGAGGATCACCCTCTACTTAGATTCCTGTGGCGAGAGACAAGTGGACGAACAAGTGTTGGAATGGCAAGACCTTCCGTTTGGTACGGCCCGCAGCCCGGTCTTGCAACCTATGCCCTGCAAAGCTATACAGTAGAATTCAGCCAACCTGGCAATGACCTCAAGTTCTCAGTAAAGAACTGTTTTTATGTGGACAATTGTCTCCAAAGCTTGCACACCCAAGATAAAGTCAAGCCACTTATTAGCCCTTCTCGCCACAGCAGGGTTTGATTTGAGCCAGTGGGCCTGCAATTAAGCAAGCATCCTGAGCCAGAACAGAGAGCCTGGACAAGTGATTAGCCCACGGCAACTCCAACCCCCAACAATCTACCCTTGGTCTTAGTTGGAACTGGAGACAGACTCCCTGAGCTACAAACACAGACCTGTAACCTATGAAACGCCAACACCAAGAAACATTTACAAAGTCCTCACCTCCCAATATGATCCCTTGGTTACCTGTTGTCTTACTCCACCCGAGCAAAGCTTATTGTCCGGCAGTTAAAGGATAAGCTTGTGTGGCTGGGATGACAGAAACCTTCCTTATAACTCGTGCAGGCCTGGTCCAGTTGGGAAACTGAACTTGGGTGTTTGTCTTGTCTCTCCCACGACCTCATGATCCCGCAGGTGCTGTGCGGGAAGGTGCTACGTAGGAGTTAGCATCCAGCTAATACCTACTAGTAGCTAATGTTGTAGCTTGCAATTACGGTGTTGTGGGTGCGGGAACGATGTCGTTCAGTGTGGTCACCCTGTGTGGTTCGTTTGTCGCCACTAAATGGCGGTATTGTATTAATTTTAATATTTCCTAAGCTAAGTGCATTGTGCATGCCTTAGACTTCTCACAGGTATGATATGTATGTAAATTGAGATGTGTATACTTATAATAATAATGGATTAGATTTATATAGCGCTTTTCTAGACACTCAAAGCGCTTCACAGAGAATTGAGAACCTATCATTCATTCACAAGTGGTGGTGGTAAGCTACATTTGTAGCCACAGCTGCCCTGGGGTAGACTGACGGAAGCGTAGTCAATCTGCTCAAAGCAAGGTCAGTTTTGTAGTTTCTGTAACGAGCTAAACTGTTTTCAGATGTGTGAACATGATTGCACAAGGGTTTTCTAATCATCAATTAGCCTTCTGAGCCAATGAGCAAACACATTGTACCATTAGGACACTGGAGTGATAGTTGCTGGAAATGGGCCTCTATACACCTATGTAGATATTGCACCAAAAACCAGACATTTGCAGCTAGAATAGTCATTTACCACATTAGCAATGTATAGAGTGTATTTCTTTAAAGTTAAGACTAGTTTAAAGTTATCTTCATTGAAAAGTACAGTGCTTTTCCTTCAAAAATAAGGACATTTCAATGTGACCCCAAACTTTTGAACGGTAGTGTATATGTATATATATATATATTGTATATATATATATATATATTGTATATATATATATATATATATATATATATATATATATATATATATATATATATATATATATATATATATATATATATATATATATATTGTGTATATATATATATATATATATATAGATAGATATATATATATATATATATATATATATATATATATATATATATATATATATATATATATATATATATATATATATATATATAGATATATATATATATATATATATATATATATATATATATATATATACATATATACAACATACAATATAACAGTGCTATCAACATCAGCAGAAATACAGGTCCTGAAGAATATTTGGATTGTCATCCGTTCCTCCCATCTTTCCTATAGTAACTTCTCTAAACCAGGTGTCCCCAACCTTTTTTGCCCCACGGACCAGTTTGTTGTAGGCATTATTTTCACGGACCGGCTTTCCACGTGTGGCATATAAATACAGCAGAAATAAATACATGAAAAATACAACTCACTATAATGCTGAATTAGTGTGAGGTCTGGGCTTGTTTCCTTGCAATGAGATCCCCAGCAGGTTGATGGTATATACTACCATCAACCTGCTGGGGACTGCATATGGAAATCAGTCTTTGGCTACAATCTGTCACATTTATATTTTATATGTTCATTAATGTGCATTGTATCATGTCACAAAGTTATAACAAGTATAACGAATGGCGACTTCCAATGAGGAGTTTTATTGTTTATCTATAAACAAGCTTATTGGTGTGTTTAGTGGGATAGATGAAAGTTAAAGGCCTACTGAAACCCACTACTACCAACCACGCAGTCTGATAGTTTATATATCAATGATGAAATCTTAACATTGCAACACATGCCAATACGGCCGGGTTAACTTATGAAGTGCAATTTTAAATTTCCCGCTAAACTTCCGGTTGAAAAACTCCTTTGGATATGACGTATGCGCGTGACGTAGCCAGTAGAACAGAGGTATGGCTCCCCCATTGAGGCCAATACAAAAAGCTCTGTTTTCATTTCATAATTCCACAGTATTCTGGACATCTGTGTTGGTGAATCTTTTGCAATTTGTTTAATGAACAATGGAGATTGCAAAGAAGAAAGTTGTAGGTGGGATCGGTGTATTAGCGGCTGGCTGTAGCAACACAACAAGAGGACTTACTTGGATAGCAGACGCGCTAGCCCATGCTACCCACCAACCGATGCTAGCCGCCAACCGCATCTGTGATCGGGTGCAGTCCTTCGTCGCGCCGTCGATCGCTGGAACGCAGGTGAGCACGGGTGTTGATGAGCAGATAAGGGCTGGCTGGCGTAGGTGGAGCGCTAATGTTTTTATCATAGCTCTGTGAGGTCCGGTTGCTAAGTTAGCTTCAGCGTTGTTAGCAACAGCATTGTTAAGCTTTGCCAGGCTTAGAATTATTAACCGTGTAGTTACATGTCCATGGTTTAATAGTATTGTTGATATTCTGTCTATCCTTCCAGTCAGGGATTTATTTATTTTGTTTCTATCTGCATTTGAGCCAGATGCTATCACGTTAGCTCATTAGCTAAAGAGCTTTGCCGATGTATTGTCGTGGAGATAAAAGTCACCGTGAATGTCCATTTCGCGTTCTCGACTCTCATTTTCAAGAGGATATAGTATCCGAGGTGGTTTAAAATACAAATCCGTGATCCACAATAGAAAAAGGAGAGAGTGTGGAATCCAATGAGCCAGCCTGTACCTAAGTTACGGTCAGAGCGAAAAAAGATATGTCTTTCACTGCATTCTGCTCCGTCACTCTAACATTCCTCATCCACGAATCTTTCATCCTCGCTCAAATTAATGGGGTAATCGTCGCTTTCTCGGTCCGAATCGCTCTAGCTGCGTTGAAAACAATAGGAAAATATGAGGAGGTGAACAACTGACTACGTCATGCTACTTCCGGTAGGGGCAAGGCTTTTTTTTATCAGAGACCAAAAGTTGCTAACTTTATCGTCGTTGTTCTATACTAAATCCTTTCAGCAAAAATATGGCAGTGTCGCGAAATGATCAAGTATGACACATAGAATGGATCTGCTATCCCCGTTTAAATTTTAAAAAATCATTTCAGTAGGCCTTTAAGTCGAAGAAAATGCAGTCGTTTATAAATTATTTAATGTTTCTGTGCGGCCCGGTAGAAAATGCGTCACGGATCGGTACCAGTCCTCGGACCGGTGGTTGGGGACCCCTGCTCTGGACGAATTAGCCCTTCAGCTATCGCCTCCTTAACAATATGATTGATAGATTTCCTTTAATGTAAACATAAAACATTTTTTTGTAAAAAACGTTAACAGTATGCGCTACAAGATATGATCTGTGGCAAACATACAATACATACTGTATATTTTTTAGCTGGTTGTGTTTGGGGGCTATATGGCAACCAATCAATCTGAAGCCAATTGGTGAAAATCTGAAGACTTAGGAAAGATTGGTTACAGGAAAATGAGAATAAAAAGGAGTGAGCCTGCCAATGTTTTACCGTTTCTGCTTTGAGAACCAGTTCATCACGGGGAGTATCTGTGTGTATTGGGTCTTAGCAGGCAGTTCGTGTACAATGGTGTTCTCTGCTTTAGGAGCCTCAGCAGTTCCTTGTAGCGAGTACCACATGCCAGATCCATTGGGAAATGAGAAAAATACTGACCCCTGAAGATATAGAAGAGACAAACGTGCATACATTATTTCCTAAATGTAAACGTTTGAAAAAGGTTACTATATTACCCAATATTTACTGTATTGCCCAATATTAAAAAAAGACAACTCAAGAGAACATAACAATTCCTTTGGTATGGAAATGTTGTTTCATTATGCTGACATCAGCAAGATGAGTAAGAAATGATTTGACTATTGCGTTCTAACGTTGGTGCTTCTTTACCAAGTGTTTCTTTCCGTCAGTAGTCATGCACAGTGGCGTGTAGGTTATCTCATATATGCTGCTTTGGAGGGGCTCCAGAGCTACAGAGGGTGCAGCTCTCCAGTACTCGCCTTTGATGACAGGTCGAATGTTGCAACGTTGGTTTGTGGGGTTGACCACAACCAGTGTCTGAGTTTGAGAACCACGCACTGGGCAAACAAAACTCACCAGCTGGACAAGAGGAAAAAAGGAGAAAAGTTGACCAATGTACATACAATACTATTATTAAATACATCAGTGCCTAAAAGAACCACGCGGGAGGAATCTAACATAATCTATTAAATTGATGAATGTCCTTTAATCAGTTGCCCTTTTGTGAAATATGTGTTTTGCTTAGGGTTGTGTACATGGTAATACATGGGTAATGATAAAACCTCTTTGTTGTAGGGGGTTGCAATACAGGTGCCGGTCACAGTGAGGGTAATGGGTGAAGAGGAGCCTTCGATGTAGCAAGATAAGTTTTCATATCTTGAGTCATTATTCAAGCTCTTTGGAGCAAACGTCAATTCTACAGGGACCCCCATTCCAGGTTGGATAGAGCCTCTGGTCGGCGTGATGGACAATTCTGGAGGAAAGTCTGCAGTTTTCCAGTGGAATCTGTTTATTTGGTCAAATAACACTAATTAATAACTAACAGGAACTTTTCTGTCAGATGAAAATTCCGAACATTGCAGTTGGACAAAATTCAACAATATCTAGTATAGAATGTTGTCTTGATTGTCTGAGGTTATAGTTATTTTTACACAACACCAAATGTAGAAGTCATGCTTACCGGGCACAAAGTTCTCCTGTGTTTACCATGAGAACTTTTTTTTTGGCCTGGCAGTGCTGGACAATTGGTCCAAATCCAAGGTGGTCCTGTTCCAGATTCACTTTCACAATCTGAAAGAAGGAGTCAAAACTGTTGGTGAACATAGTTTTCCCAACACTTACATGTTTTAGACAAAACAACCTTTACATTGTTTGTTACAAACAGTCCAAAGAAAAAGATCAAGGGGGTCTCTTTTTATTTTCTATTTAGTCCATCGTAGTATACTCATGTGTCATGTATTTCACAGAGAAAACTGGATAATGCACAAATAGAGTTGAGGCTGAATTGAGTACTAGAAAAAACATATGGGTGAAGGAGCCATCAAGTAACACTCGTGCTGCACCAAACGATTATTTTTTAAATCGTATTAAGCTACCGATTATTTTTTGATTTATCGTTTAATATGTAGATTTAATTTCAATGTAATGTACTGTTTTTTAGTGTAGTGGTACAACACATTTTACAGATGAATTTGCCAAAAATACGCCAACAATTTTCTTGTAAATAGAAACTTTGAATGGATGTTGTTTGGTCATACGATAAAAAAGTAAAGTAGAGATGTTTTACTTTCTCCGCCATCTGAGAAAATCGCCTTTAATGCTGCTTTTTTAAGTGCTTGTGCATTGCCATGCTTATGAAAACCCATTTGTAATTTGCATAGTTTACAGAGCACCATGTTATTTTCTATGGCTATGACACTGGATGTCAATGACCTTTTACCCCCCCCCCCCCCCCCCCCCTACAGGCTTGTTTTCTGTGGTGGCTTCTGATCAGGGTTTTTATGCTGTCAATATCGATCATCCATAAGTGAGATCAGCCTGTACGATCACATGTATTAACTTATGGTGAGATTTCTTGATATGGTCTGAAAAATTAACCATAAAATCACCTTAGTTTTTGAGAAATTAACTAGTATTGGGTCATTTTAAAAATGTAGGTATTGATCCAATTCTATATAGTAACAGGAGCAGTATTGGACATATCAATATTGATACCAATATTTTTTACTTAGACATATTTAGGCGTACTAAATGATTTTGCTTTTCAATTTGTAATCACAATTATAATCAAAAGAAAGAAAGGAAAGGCAGTTTAACAATATCACCTAGATTAATAATTTATTTCATTATTCTCTTCTATGACATACAATGATTTAAGCAAAATTAAAGTAAATAGTGTACAATATTTAAACAAAAGCAAAAATAACCCTCTACTACTCATTTTAAATCTTTTGGTTTTTGCTCTCAATGTCCTTCTGTGTCCAAGGACTTATTTACACTCATTTTTATATACATCAACAAAAACGACAATAAAAGAATGGATTTTGTGAAAAGGTGTGAATGGACATAAACGAACACAGCTGCTAGCATTAGCTGTGTTTGTCAGCAGAAAGACCAAACTGCAAGTCATGAGCTACAAAGTCATCATTTGTTGTGATAGTTTTTTGTTTTTTGAAAGGCATTGACTGGCATCTGGCGATCACACATCTTTTGTCGATGCCTCAACACAATGTACGTAACTTTGACGTATTTACGACATCAACCAGTGATCAGGGGCTAGTGGATCTGAGAGCATTCCACAGCAGTTTCTCATAGCAAGATCCAGTGACCAACACAAGAAATGGCATACATCTAAGAAAGAGTGTCCAATATGAAGAGCTGGACAGCACCAGGCACGGACACATACTCGCTTGAGAAACTCATGCACACCATGGATGTGCCTGGACTCATGCAAAGTTGTTAACACTAGGCTGTCCTGATGATAAAGAACCACCAAGAAGTAAAAAACTCCATCCAACTACTGGTCGATAACCTTCCTGTGAACTATATAGAAGTTCCAGTCAGGAATCATAGTGACCAAGAAGAGAAGGCACATACATTAGCTTCACACATAATTGAGACACAGAAAGGAATTGGTAGTGGCACTAGAGGAGCCTAGCACCAACAACTGGTTGACCATGCCGCCACTTTGCGAGACCAGACAGATCAAGCTGTGCACTGCCTGGATAAATTACAAGAAAGCCTATGACTTGAAGCCACACTTGTGGATCTGGAATGCTTAAAGCAACATCAACAAGACACTAAGAGACTTCACTAAGGACTTACTGCAGCTATGGAATACAACGCTAGAGGACAACTCAAAGCCAATTACACAAATTACTATCAAGTGTGGCATATACCAAGGATATGCTTTGTCCACAGATGATCATGAAGAATGGCTTTGGATACAGGTTCCATTGTGGAGGAATCCTTCAAATGGATGACATCAAGCTTGAAATGTCATGTAGGATAGACAAGTTCAGAACAACTACGAATACATTGAGATCCAATAAGCAAATGGAAACGACAAGGAAGCCGTAAGGAAGTCAGTTACAGTTAAATACCTAGAGCGATTAGGACACGTCTGTAAAAGTCAGCTGAATAGGAAAGTCAGAGCTAACAAGACGTATGCTCTGCCGGTCATCAAATACTAAGGGTGTAACAATTGACCAATATACCGATAGATCAATATATATTCCTAAAATTCATATTCCTAAAATGCTAGTATATAGATTTGTGCTTGGCAAGTTTGTCTTCTGGAACATAAGTATTGATACAGGATAGTTTAAAAGTAATTATTTATTTAACCTTATTTCCTTACAAGAAATAACAGGCATATAGGAAAAGTTACTTAATCGATTTAAACTCACTGAATATCACCACTGAATCACATCAGCAACCACAATTTCTGTATCAAATCGAATCGTCAACACGACTCGTTTCACCCCGTTTGACTGCACCCATGGTGTAATGAGCCAACCATGGTGTAATAAGACGATCGAAGGAGGAGATAGAACTCAATTATATCAAGACAAGGAAGCTCCTGAAAAAGAATAGATGGTTTCACCCCAAATCTCGCATCTTGAGACTGTCCACAAAGTGGATGTTGTGAGGTCAAAGATTTGTTACCCCAAAAAGGAGATCCGGGGGTTTATTAGGAAGATGGCCCCCAGTGATGCTAAGCCTTAGGAAGCAGACAATCTATGACAAGGAGCAAAATAAAGAGAGCCCTGCATGGTGTATACCACCGATAAATAGGCAAAATGGTTTATAGGGAGAAATGTAAATTATGTTATAATAATACATATATTTTATACCGATACAGTGGTTCTTAACCTTGGTGGAGGTACCGAACCCCACCAGTTTCACATGCACATTCACCGAACCCTTCTTTAGTGAAAAATAAAACATTTTTTTAAATTCAAGACAAAGTTCTATGTTTTTTTACTGGTGCACAAAATGAACCGTGCATGAACATCACCTTGTTCAAAGAACAAAACCTACACAATCAATGAACTCACAACAAATTACACACCTGCAAATAAGATGGAAAATTAAAGGGAACATTGTTTGGGGGTATCCATAATACGGCGAAGTTTTTATTACATGATGAGTCGGGTGTGGCTTAAGACGGCGGAGGCTCCACCGAACCCCTGAGGCCGACTCACCGAACCCCTAGGGTTCGATCGAACCCAGGTTAAGAACCACTGTACCAATATATTGTTATATTGATTGGAAATGTACCTTGCAGCAGCCCTGGATGGTCAGCAGGGGGAGTATATAGCCTTTAACATCAGCCTGCAGCTCTGCAGTAAAGGGAGGAATATCCGTACAGGGTGTAAAGTGGATCTCAACAATACATGAGCCGGTATTAGCTGCAATGCACTGCTGGCCTGCTGGACTGAGTGACAGATTCTGGATGAGGAAAAGCACAGTACAGTTAATACATAACTGCTGTCCATTAGTTATAACAGCATGAAAGTATGTTCCCTACTTTGGGGTCCAACTTGTCAATCTGCAATGTGTAAGGAATGTCCAATATACAGCGGTTGGCCAGGTGAACACGTTTAGTCACTTTTTGTCCCACCGACAGAGTTCCAAGTTTCACCTTCTTGGACTTTGGAGACAATACCTCAAACTAGAACAAATTATACATATCCGTATGTAGATGATATTCCAATAAAGCATTTAATTAATCACGTTTGAGTGCACCACATTATGCAGTCCTGACCTGTAGTTTGATGCCTTGTCCCAAAATGTCCACTTGTTCTTTAACACAGCTGTTTAATAAGAAGGTGACCTTTTCGTTGTAACACCGTGGCTCACGAGGGTAAAAGGTGATAGGAACATCCACCACAGCACCAGGGGACAAAACATCTGCTTTAAAGTCAATCTCCAGGAAAGCGGTATTTCTGTATTGGCACTTGACACTGAAAAGGCAAATTAGATCAATTAGATTTTTTTAAATTAGGGTTATTTTGTAAAACTCCAGAGCAGAATAAATACAGTGGTACGTCAGTTTAAGAATTCTTCAGCTAATTTCAGCTTTTTTGGGAAACAAGCTGTCTTTCGGCTAAGTATTCTGCTTTAGATATAGCAGGCAAAAAGTCAGCTTACGAGCCTCCCCACCACTACAATTGATCCAACCAAAACATCCAGTTTCTTACTTGCTTTGATACATTCCTTATCTACTTACCTACTTCTTATAAAAGCACAGATTAAATTGATTTCAATTAATTTCAATGGTAGACAATACAAGATTTTCAAGGTACTGTGCGATCTGCGACACAGAACAACATAAACTTGTATCCCGACGCACCACAGTACACAATATATGCACTGCATCTAAACTCCACATTGACATCACTGACCTGATGTTCCTGTTGCTTTTATTTGTGATCACTAGATTTTGGGAGGCTGGGGTCATGCCAGGACAAAACAGAAAATGCTTTCCAAAGTTGTATGTTTTGAAAGAAAATTCCAGGTCTGGTGTGACACCACTGCCTTCAAAAGCCATGGTAAACGATGGACCATTTTTGACCTGAATACAAGAAAAGATATAGGAGGGAATATGTTCACAAAAACCTTAGGTCCTTGCAACATGGGTAAGACCAACAATTGCAATAAATGGTCCATAAAACAGTTAGTTTCAGTTTGTTTTGAACATGCACACAATACAATTACAACTAATGCACCACATATTTCCAGGTGTTTCATTACCGCATGTCCAAAAAGGAGTAGGAAGAAGCAGAGACTCTTTAATCCTACCCCTTTTCATATTATAGCAGTTTGATCCCATTTCTTTGTTCTCTGTTTGTAATAGAACAGTGAATAAATAAATAAATATACCATAAGTAAGTAAACAAATATTAAATACATTAATACGTATTAAACATATAAACATATACACAATAATTAAAAGTTCTCATGAATAAATAGTTATGCAATTTATGGTTTACCTCGGAGATGTATTAAATTATATATATATATATTTTTTCCCAAAAAGGTTCACAATGTTTATCATAATTCCTTTTCTTTGTACTTTATGAACACTTGTAGTTTGAACAGTCTCATAAAATTAATCATATTAGTGCTTTGTTTGATGTCCTTGCTTAATCCATTCCATAATTTAATTCCATATACGGATGAAGTGTTATACTAGCATACAATGTTTTAAATCAGATTTTTCTCTAAGGTTATATTCTCATCTTTTGTTGAGAAGAATTGTTGTACATTTTTGGGTATCAGGTTATAGTTTGCTTTGTACATAATTTTAGCTGTTTGCAAATGCTCCAAGTCGTTGAATTTCAATATTATTGATTCAATAAATAAAGGGTTTGTATGTTCTCTATATCCAACATTATGTATTATTCTAATTGATGTTTTATGTAACACCATTAGTGAATGAAGAGCACATTTCTAGTTGTTCCTCATATTTCTACAAAATAATTCAGATATGGTAACACTAGCGAGCAGTAGGGATTATGGAGTGATTATAGGGAACATATTTTGCTTTAGTCATTATTGACGTGTTTTTTGCTACTTTATGTTGTGTGTTTTTTTCATGAGTTATCCAGTTCATTTTATCATCTATTATTACACTCAAAAATATATTTTCTTTTACCCTTTCAATATCTATTTTGTCTACTTGTATTTTATGCTTTGGTTAAATCCACAAACACTGCAGCAGCACATGTTTTGCTATCCGTTGCATTGATGATCTCTTCTGTTATTTTGATTAATGCCTTTGATGTTGAAATGTTTGCTCTGTATCCGTATTGGTTGTCTGTGTTTCATTTTTATTCATGAATTTGTCCAATCGGTTGTAACCAACACTGGCTCACGGAGCAGGTAGATGATTGATACATTGTGTTTTACCTTGATAGTCAGTCTGACATCTTTGAGGGTGCAAGTGTTCCGAGGAGAAAAGAAGACCGAAGACTGCAGCTGCTCCCCAACAGCTTTTGTAGCATTTTTCGGTTTTGCCACTAAATGTTGAAGCAGCTCACCCGGCCCTTCCAGTTCAAAGTTCACATCCATGTTGTACTTTCCAGTATTGGAGACCAGGATATTAAAAGTAGCTTGCTCTAAAATGCCCACCTACAACATTCACATACAGCCAGATGAGGTATTTAGGTGCTCTTTTACCAATAATTTATATGTGTCAATGAGAATGAATGCTTACCTTTCCAAAGTCCAAAGTATCTATAACATCAGGACTGATCTCCCTGAGGCCTCCGTCTGAATTTTCTACTTGAACAGAAGCAGTCATTGTAATGCAATCTGCCTTACATGTAAGAATGAGAAGCTGTGACTTTCTCTTCACACTCAGGGTGAGTTTGAAGCTCACGTAGCCCTTTTGACAAGGACTGAAGGACACTGTCAACGGCAGCCTGCATCAAATGTCTCAGTTGTTAAATCTGTATGTTAAAGTTCTTTATTTTTCATGAAATCAATTCCATTAAGTCATTCACCTGTCTTTGGGTTCCACTGTGCCATTTGTGGGCTTCAAAATGAGTCTAGAATGCTGGTCATCACACAGCAATGATGGCTGCAAAACAGTGAAGTGAAAAGGTTCCTCCTCGCCATTCACGAGATCCACTTTTTGAGACACTTTATTACCTACAGATTCCACAGAAACTCTGCTGCTGTTAATATTTACAAACAATGCACAGTAGCTAAAGCATGTTTAGATATGAAGTAGTTATTAAAATGATGCAAAAGCAATTATGACAGTGAAGTTAACAGACAAGGACTGTTTACTGTACAAAAGTGCTTACTTTTTGTGTAATTTAAAATGTAATCTAATTTGCAGGAAAAAGTTGCAAATGTGAATAATAATAATAATGGATTAGATCTATATTAAACTATTATAGTCAAAACGCTTTTACAGTGAGAACTGAGAGTTCGTCATTTATTCACTCCACATTCACGATGGTGGTGGTAAGCTACATGGGTGGTTATGTCACTGTAAGGTTGTGTATGATGTGACATACCAACAAGTTGTTCTCCAAAGTCAATGTGAGACTTGTCAAAGTAGACAATAGGTTCTCTCATGATGCCCACACAGAGAAAAGGAACAGATAGTGACAGGGTCCTAATCACAAAGCTCCATGATGACTCCACATCGTCCACCTGCCTAGCCACATATTTAAAGCACACCTATTTACAAAAACAAACAGATTTTGAAGGTTATGCAAGGTAGATACAGACTTTAAAATGGATTATGAGACACTATGATACAGTAGATTAAAAAAAAATTGGAATGAGAAAGCTATGTAATCCCGTAATACCATGTTTAGTTTTTTTCTAATCATTATTTGTTTATTATTTTACTTTTTTTATTTTATTTATTTTTTAGTCAGGGCGAGGCTCCACCGGGGCAGATGCTGGTTGTCCTATCTCCATCGTTGGGGTCCCTCTGGGAGTGGGTTTGGTGGTTCCCGTGACCTAGTGCTGGGTGGTTCTGCTGCGGCCGTCTTAGGTGGGACAGCCCGAGTGGGTTACGCCGTGCTCTATTGGGGACGTAGGGCTACCCGCTCCCTTTCGGCTGTGGGTAGTCTCTGGGCCCCTCGAAGTGGGGCATTTTATCCTGTCTTTCTTCTATCCGCGTGGGGTGAAGTCCCTCGCTGGCTTGGGGGCTGGTTGATTTCTAATTCACATGTGGCTTGTCCTCGACCGGGCTCGGTTCTGGGGGCTGTGTTGCTGGCCGGCCAGCCGGCCTGCCTGCATGGGCACAAATCTGGATGTGCGCCGTCAAATCCTTCACAGCAGAAGTGTCGCAAAAGTCAGGTGTAAAAAAGACAGCCAATAGAGTGTTTCTGCTTCTCGCAGATCATAGATAAGCACGCGCAGATTGTATAACATGCACGCGCTTCTAAATGTGTGCATGCACAAGTTGTATTACCCATGCATCCATCCATTTACTACCGCTTGTCCCGTTCGGGGTCGCGGGGGCCTATCCCAGCTGCATTCGGGCGGAAGGCGGGGTACACCCTGGACAAGTCGCCAGCTCATCACAGGGCCAACAAAGATAGACAACATTCACACTCACATTCACACACTAGGGCCAATTTAGTGATGCCAATCAACCTATCCCCAGGTACATGTCTTTGGAGGTGGGAGGAAGCCTGAGTACCCGGAGGGAACCCACGCAGTCACGGGGAGAACATGCACACTCCACACAGAAAGATCCCGTGCGCAGGATCGAACCCAGGACCTTCGTATTGTGAGGCAGACGCACTAACCCAAGTTGTATTACATGCTCACAAATCTGGATGCGCGTGCTCAAATCTTACACGGCAGAAGAGTCGCAAAAGTAACGTGTAAGTAGACGAGGAGTCTTTGTGATTAGGGACAGACAGACAACTTAAAACACATGTATGTGGATCTGAATACACATACTCAGATTGATGTACAGACACACAAATTAGTACACACGCACGCAAACTGGATTTCACGCACACAGATTGAGATTCACGTTTGCAAATAGTTTTGCTACAATAATACTTCCATACTTATTCTTCTTTAGCATGTAATTCAACAGAGATGCACATGTTACGGATATAATTTTCTACTCATCCATGATATCACTGATGTTGGTGTGGATAATGTGTAGACAATTTACATTCCTCCAGTTTGCCCACAGTTGCTCAATACATGTTTCCTTCCTGTTAATCATTCTGAATATTTCAACCGCTCAGATTGTGGGGAATTCACAGTGCCCTCCCACTACAACCAAGCTCGTCCCACAAACAATCTGGTGTGAGTATAGAGTACTAAGCATTGAAATCAATAGAATTACCCCTTTTTGAGAAAAAATGTTTTTTGTGTATGGGGTACTTGTAATGTACCAAACTCTCCATTTTCAAAACTGAATTGTCTTTGTTCGATGAAAGCTAGCTTGTGGAAGACAGCATTTCCAACTGAACATGAAAAATGTCAACAAGCACGAGGCTGTTTGTCTGAAGTTTAGTTCAGTATTTAAATGAAACAAATATGTTCAGGAAATCCTATAGTTACAGTAATATGAATACAAAGGATTACACAATTGACTTCCTTTTAATAGTTGTTTTGATCATCAACATCACATAGGTCTTTGTTGTAGCTGCCTACCTACTGAAGAAACATATTGTTTTTTTGCTTTTTTTATAAAAAGTAAACAAGAAGATTAATGTGGTACTGGTAGTTTGCTTCATTGATGGCACATAGACCTTATGTAGTTACAGGCCTACTGAAGAAACTTTTAAGTGTTTTTTCCTAAATGGTAAATTAGGAGAGGTAGATTATAATATAGTAATTGTTTGCTTCATTGACGACAAACAGGCCTTATGTAGTTACAGGCCTACTGAATAAACCTATTTTTTTCTATAAATGGTAAAGAGGTAGTAGCTTGTGGTGTAACAATACACTTTTTACATAAATTATCTCCCATAATGTGGCTCCCTATCAGTGTGATTCCGGTTTACCAAAGGAGGGGATCCTGCTACGCTTCACAATGTGCATGTTGGAATTAATTTCTCCTTCAGTTAACCTTATAAGCACTGATGCAACCCAATGACGCTACCACTATCGTACTTGACTTTAGGCAATACTCAAATATCTTGTTACCATAGCTACAGTATTTAGACAATAGCATTTTTGTGAATAGTAAATATAAACTGCTAATACTAGGGCTGTGAATCTTTGGGTGTCCCAGTATTCGATTCAATATCGATTCTTGGGGTCACGATTCGATTCAAAATTGATTTGTTTTCAATTCAACACGATTCTCGATTCAAAAACGATTTTTTCCCAATTCAAAAGGATTCTCTATTCATTCAATACATAGGATTTCAGCAGGATCCACCCCAGTCTGCTGACATGCAAGCAGAGTAGTAGATTTTTGTAAAAAGCTTTTATAATTGTAAAGGACAATGTTTTATAAACTGATTGCAATAATGTACATTTGTTTTAACTATTAAATGAACCAAAAATATGCCTTATTTTATCTTTGTGAAAATATTGGACACAGTGTGTTGTCAAGCTTATGAGATGTGATGCAAGTGTAAGCCACTGTGACAATATCAATCTTTTTTTAATTTTGTATTAATGTCTAATGATAATGTCAATGAGGGATTTTTAATCACTGCTATGTTGAAATTGTAACTAATATTGATACTGTTGTTGATAATATTCATTTTTGTTTCACTACTTTTGGTTTGTTCTGTGTCGTGTTTGTGTCTCCTCTCAATTGCTCTGTTTATTGCAATTCTGAGTGTTGCTGGGTCGGGTTTGGTTTTGGAATTTGATTTCATTGTTATGGTATTGCTGTGTATTGTTTTGCTGGATTGATTAATAAAAAAAAACACATTTTTTAAAAATAAATTAAATAAATAAAAAATAGATTTTTAAAAAATGAGATTCGATTCTGAACCGCACAACGTGAGAATCGCGATTCAAATTCGAATTGATTTTTCCCCACAACCCTAGCTAACACTATACAAGTTTTTCACATAAATATCTATTTACTCTAATAAGGTCCATTGAGAAGATATATAAACTAAAATAATTGTTGAGATGTGAGAAGTGTACTCACATTTTTGAGATAATGCATCACAATATTAGTTTAGTGTTTTTGTGTTGTTTTTTATACCTTTGACTTCTCTCCAGGCAAAATAGTTCCACGTGGAGTTAGGCAGTTAAATGGACTGTTACCAGTGTCTTCACACCTCCACTCATAGGAGTAGGGTACACTATTTGGGTTCAAGACAGTAAAGCATCTGCAAAAAGAACAAACAGTACATCAAGAATTGGAGTTCAAAGCTTTTAAGTTAGCTACTAAAAATGATACTCATTTCCTTTACCGTGTTGTTGGGGTGTAGAGACCAACGGTAGTGAGTTCTATCACTCTGATGTTTGGGTTCAAATAATTCCTGAATTTAGAGTTGCGCCGGTTGCCACTTAAGTAGTCAGACTCTTCAAGATCAAAGTGACAATTTGGTAATTTGCTGCAGCCACTGATTGAGATACAAGGTGTATCATCTTCCTCTCGCAAATTGGGGATACTAGGAAAAAATGTGCAAATACAAACAAACACATATAATCATCCATTATTTAGTCATTTTACCATACCACTGGAGAAATGCATTTAGTTTTTTAACAGGCATTCAATCAACTGTAGCAAATGCCACATAATATATATTAATTTCTCTTATAGACTCTCTACTAAGGCATGTCAAAGCCTTGTTTGTCAAGTCACTGAATGTAGAAATTCAAATTGTATGATCTAGAAAAACAGCCAAGACAGAACATTGGCAATATGAAATATATTTATTTTGAGAAAATCTGTTTTCAAAGTTTTGCATGAATTTCCCATTCACAAAAACGGAAAATCACTAATGAGAGGTGAATCTGAAATAATTGGGGCCTGACTTATTAACGGTTTGCGTGTACTGAAACACGTGCAAACCTGATAGCACACGCAAAGCTGATCTTCTAAAGGTGTGCAAAGTGGATTGTGTTTGTTGAGTGAGCAGAATAAAACGTGCAATCCGTCTGCAATATGCAAAATATATTCTGGCTATCAAAACACCCACAATATTGGGAAGAGAAGATGCAAACATAATTATTTAGCACGCGCAATGGGATTTATCAACACTCATCACCGTTTTGCGAGCACTATTTTGCGTTTTATTTAGCGCGTGTCAGAAGGACCTGAAAACTGACATTTCCACACACAGCTCCAAGTAAATCTTCTGTCCTACGTGTGTGTTAACATTTTGGATGGTATAAATAAAAACATTTTTTTTACATACGTCTATTCAGCTACATAATTGTAAAAAAATATAGCTGCGAGATGACTTAAAAACTGAATAAAACAAATTTGTGTTTTGGTGTTCTTTAGTATTTTTTAACAATGTTTGTTTTTTCACATGTGATATGTATTTTTAAAATAATTCTCAGATGAAAAATATTTTTTGAAGTATGCATTTTTGCCTTTTGAGCAGAGTAAGTACAGCTTCCTTCCCATGCATCTTCAGCGGTAAAGTAAAGAAAAAGTGGTTTCATTGTAGATGCACTGCACGATTGCTTCTAAAACGCCTATAAAAAGGCATATACTGTAGGTCTCCTGCTTGTTTGAAAATATATAATATAATCTCAACAGTACATTCCAGATTAAAGCAAGTGGAATGTATAACAACAACATTAAAAACTAACTTACTGTATTACAAACCCTGTTTCCATATGAGTTGGGAAATTGTGTTAAATGTAAATATAAACGGAATACAATGATTTGCAAATCATTTTCAACCCATATTCAGTTGAATATGCTACAAAGATAAACATTCTTTTTTTTTGCAAATAATCATTAACTTTAGAATTTGATGCCAGCAACACGTGACAAAGAAGTTGGGAAAGGTGGCAATAAATACTGATAAAGTTGAGAAATGCTCATCAAACACTTATTTGGAACATCCCACAGGTGAACAGGCAAATTGGGAACAGGTGGGTTCCATGATTGGGTATAAAAGTAGATTCCATGAAATGCTCAGTCATTCACAAACAAGGATGGGGCGAGGGTCACCACTTTGTCAACAAATGCGTGAGCAAATTGTTGAACAGTTTAAGAAAAACCTTTCTCAACCAGCTATTGCAAGGAATTTAGGGATTTCACCATCTACGGTCCGTAATATCATCAAAGGGTTCAGAGAATCTGGAGAAATCACTGCACGTAAGCAGCTAAGCCTGTGACCTTCGATCCCTCAGGCTGTACTGCATCAACAAGTGACATCAGTGTGTAAAGGATATAACCACATGGGCTCAGGAACACTTCAGAAAACCACAGTCAGTAACTACAGTTTGTCGCTACATCTGTAAGTGCAAGTTAAAACTCTACTATGCAAAGCCAAAGCCATGTATCAACAACACCAAGAAACGCCGTTGGCTTGGCTTGGCCCGAGCTCATCTAAGATGGAGTGATGCAAAGTGGAAAAATGTTCTGTGGTCTGACGAGTCCACATTTCAAATTATTTTTGGAAACTGTGGACGTTGTGTCCTCCGGAGGAAAAAGGAAAAGAACCATCCGGATTGTTACACGCGCAAAGTTGAAAAGCCAGCATCTGTGATGGTATGGGGGTGTATTAGTACCCCAGACATGGGTAACTTACACATCTGTGAAGGCACCATTAATGCTGAAAGGTACACACAGGTTTTGGAGCAACATATATTGCCATCCAAGCAACGTTATCATGGACGCCCCTGCTTATTTCAACAAGACAATGCCAAGCCACGTGTTACAACACTGTGGCTTCATAGTAAAAGAGCGCTGGTTCCAGACTGGCCTGCCTGTAGTCCAGACCTGTCTCCCAATGAAAATGTGAGGCGTATTAGGAAGCCTAAAATACCACAACGTAGACCCCCGGACTGTTGAACAACTTAAGCTGTACATCAAGCAAGAATGGGAAATAATTCCACCTGAGAAGCTTAAAAAATGTGTCTCCTCAGTTCCCAAACGTTTACTGAGTGTTGGTAAAAGGAAAGGCCATGTAACACAGTGGTGAACATGCCCTTTCCCAACTACTTTGGCACGTGTTGCAGCCATGAAATTCTAAGTTAATTATTATTTGCAAAAAAAAAATTAAGTTTATGAGTTTGAACATCAAATATCTTGTCTTTGTAGTGCATTCAATTGAATATGGGTTGAAAAGGATTTGCAAATCATTGTATTCCGTTTATATTTACATCTAACACAATTTCCCAACTCATATGGAAACGGGGTTTGTACTTGGACACTGAGGTACTAAAACCACTCAGGTCAAGTTAAGTTAAGGTTGCTTTGCCACATGCTGAGCTAAGAATGCACACAGTCCTAAAATTGCACAAATTCCAACGGATGCACAGGTCTGTTACTGATAACATTGTTAAATACTCTTTTGACTCTTATCATTAGAATGCCAAACTACCTGCAGAGCAATATGCCCTTGAACTGGCCAGCAACCTTTGGTGAAAATGTAATGCAGAAGCTCTGAGTAGCACCAGGCAAGATGGCTCCAATATTTGGCTTCACAGTGAAAGGAGAGTCTTGCATCCAAACAGACATCTCGCTGGCTAGAGTGCTGTCAGGCTTTTCTTCAGTCAAGGCTCTTGAGGATATGCCGCTTGGCTGAGAGGTGAGGGTTTCATCTACAACTCCAGACAAACATTTTATTGTTAAAAGCATATACATGTAATTATACGAAATGCAGCTGACATGTTAAGTTAACATGAAGATAAAATGATAAGTTCATGATACCTTCTTGGTTTTGCCTGACTGGGATGCTGCTGGGATCCATTGAGATTTGCCAAGAAAATTGCAGTTTCACAATGCCAACGTTAACTATTTGAACTCTGTAAACACAATCAATCAAACTTTATTTATACAGTACTTTTCATGCACAGGCAAGTGGGAACACAAAGTTCTTTACACCAAAAATAAATATATAAAAAAAGAAAAGAAAACACACATGCACGCACACATGCAAATAACACACACATGCACGCACGCACACAGAACACCATTGAAAATAACACAACATAGCATGGCACTGAGGATTGAGGAAAACCGGCAACTTTGAGGCGCCCACACTGGAGAATAACTAAAATGAACGCCACCTAAAATAGTATAAAACATTTTTTAAATATACTAAAAAATAGAATATGAATAATACATGAATGAATGAATAAAAACATAACATTGAGATAATAATAGTAATACAATAGCAATAAATAAAATAGAAAATAACAATACAAATGAAATTAATAAATTAGAATATAATTATTATTTATTAATTGTAACTAATAAATAAGAAGAGTTTAACATGATCAACAGAAAGCCTGATTAAAAAGGTTTGCTTTTAAACTTAAAAAAAAAAAAATAAAGTCTGTGCAGTCCTGAGAACCTTTAGCAGGCTGTTCCAGAGGTAGGGGCCATAGTGGCTAAATTCCACTAAATGGGTCTTTGTTCTGATATTTCGTAAAGATAAATGTTTGGTGCCAGAGGACCTCAGGATTCGTGAGGGTTATTATGGTAAAAGCACGTCAGTTGGAGAAGAAGGTGCAAGGCCATTAAGACATTTAAAAACTAATAATATAACTTTAAACTCGACCCTTAAGCGGATGGGGAGTCAGTGCAGCAACTTTAAAACTGGTGTAATGTGCAGCTGAGTTTTGTAATAATTGTAGTGTTCTAAAAAGATTTTCGGAAGATCAGAGAGGAGGGCATTACTATAGTCTAAACAAAAGGAAATAAACGCATGCATGAGCTCCTCCTCGTTGGCCTGAGAGAAATGATGATCTGTTTGCAAAAAAGGCTCAACTTTTGTACCCCACAAGTCGGCAATGAAATAACGGAAAAAGCTTGACTTACTGTTCAGTGATGGTTTGGTAAGTCATGGTGTCTTTGAACTTGATGGTTTCTGAGTTGCAGCTGAACTTGACAAAGTCACAAACTACACTGATAAGCAAACCCAACTCCCAGTCTGAACCTTTGACTACAGAACAGCTTGGTTCAACATGTGGTTTTATCATCTGCAAGATGATAAAAAATAAATCCATACATTCAACATATATTTTAAGATCATATACACCAAAAATACATACTTTATGCTTTACAGTTTGTTGTGTTTGTGTCCGTGAAGCATGCGATGCTTTCTTTTGGCTATCCCAGTCTGGAACCTGATCAAGTGGCTGCTGGAATGTCAACTGACATAGCTTGCAGACCATTAGTTGTTTTACCAGTGTCACTGGCTCTTTGGAGCAGAAGACGACAGTCACTTCTTTGGAACAGCCAGCATGGATATGTCCCACCTGTATGCATTATATACAATGCAACAAAAATTAAAATGATAGCTATAGCAGAAATTTAAAATATCACCTGATCAATGATTACAAGAGTAAAATGTTTGTCATATAAATTGTTCAAAGGAAAGTAAACAAGTATAATCGTATACTATCTCACAAAAGTGAGTTCACCCCTCACGTCTCTGTTGCTACAGTATTCTTCTCAAAGGACAATACTATAAAGATGAAATTTCCAAATAGTTTTGAGTTGTCAGTGTACAATTTATACAGTAGGCACAGTATATGAATCCCATTTACTGTGTAGTGGCTCTGCGCTGTGAATACTTCTACCGCTCCGAGCGGGGCACAAACCCACGTTGCCCAAATGAGAGGTAAGGGTGCTAGCCACTAAGCTAAAAGTCCGATCTGCTAACCCCAGCGGCTAACACACTCTTTGAAGTTGTCAAGGAGTGAGATTTACAAACGTACACCTGGTGCAGCCACACAGGCTGGCCCCTGTTACACCTGCATTGTTAGGCTCCTCGTAATAGCAGTTCTTTATTATTAAGAACACACAGAAAGGGGAAAGACATATGTGTTCTTGTCTCACATAGGGATTGTGAATAATCGTGATCCTATTTGTATGTTAACCCAACTGACTATGGGTCAAAAAGCAGACAACATCACAGTCTGGGGGCCAGGTAATACCACGGTCACATTTGGTCACAATAAATACTAAAACTCACATTTGAACTTATGGGCAATTTGAAGTTGTAGTAAGTAATTTACTCTGCATAATTCAACACAAATTGTAGTGTCGCATCATACGTTTTGTGTTTTGAGCACACATCTCTCACCTCTGGTGAAATGGTGATATTGGGGTCATCAGAAGGCCACTCAAACCTCACAACCTGGTTTCTGCTGTGGTTGGTCATAGTGAAACTATTTTGCACAGGACAATCTACATTGCAGTCCCCATAATTGAGTAATTCATAAGTATCTGTGGAGACACATAATTTAACACAAATAATAAACACTTAAACTTGACAGGTACAGTCATGGTCGAAAGTTTTGGCAGCAACTCAAATAGTTATTTCACTAATTTAAGTATTGAAAAACAATAATAAAAAGAAGAAAAACATATTGAACTACACTGTGGCTTTGTGGTTAGCATGTTGGCATGTCAGGAGATTTGAGGGTTAATTTTCAAATGTTATGTTCTCCACGCTTTCTGCTATGTTAGGACACTGTTTAAGGCTGGTATGTACCCTCGCGTAACATAGCTTGTGTCCTCTGACGGTGTCTTAACTGGTCTATAGCACTTCTGCGGGAGCTGGCGTGGTAATTGTATTTCTCCTCGAAAACACTGAGGGGCGGTGTCTCATGAAGGAGCAACCACAGCTGTTGATGACTAGATATTTACCTCCTTGTGAAAAGTGAGCAACATCAACATCTTTGTTGGCACTGGAACCACTCATTTAGAAACATCAGTTTACTTTTGATAACCCATAAACTAGAGGAAAATACATGTGTGAAGATGAACTGTGCAACCCCTGAAAGAGTCGTGGCAGAAAGACGGGCGAATTTGCAACGCTAGTAGTCCGTTCAGGTTATGGGACAAGAGAGAGCTATGTAATTGAAAATAAACTGTTAAATAACTATTCTAACAACCTGCTTATATTATCAATGTTCAGAGTTTCCATGTTTGTGAACATAACATGCCTGAATGGTGATTGACAGACAATAAGGAAGTGTTGTGTGTGAAAGAAAAGGACGTGTGTGCACCAAAGAGAATAAGTGTCGGAATTGAACATTGGCAATAAAAGCTAAAAAGTCGTACTTTGTGGGACTTCTTCTGGACAAAACAAGCTGCAGGGTTTGTACACTCATGTTCCTTATCAACTAGTTGATGCTGCTAATTGACCTTTTTGTTTGAATTTTTTCCAAATGAGAATCGATTGGTGAATTAAAAATAGACATTTTATCAATTCCCATGCAGCTGACCTGGGAATGCTAGGTTTCCTCTGGTGAAATTGCAAGAGGTGGCCTAAGACCAGGAAATTGTGTATTTCCCACTAAAACTACTACCCTCACAACCTGGACCAGGAGAAGCAGACAAAAACAAAAGGATGGAATAAAAAATGAATGAAGAAGAAGAACAAAATAATCTGGGGAAAAATACATAACAGCGAATGAGCCAATTTTTAGTTACTGCCGAAACTTTTGGCCTAGGCCTAGACTCTTTGGAAATATTACAATACATTCCTTTTGGACACCCTTGATTGTGTTTCCCCAATGCCTTAAAAACAGTATTTGCTTCTCATACTTCCTCATTAGCTTACCTTCCACCTCATCGTTCTTATAAACTTCCTGCACCAACCCCCCGATGTTGTCAAAAGTGATAAGATCTTGGTAAGCCTCTCCAATAACTTGTATAGTCACATTGCTGTACTGACTGCCCTCCACTCGAAGTGAAATCTTGTCTTCCACAGTCAGAGGTTCGTCAGAGGAGAAGGTGACCTCAAATTCCACCCGCTCTGTAACGTCCAGTGTCACGCTTGCTTTGTGTACAAACTGACGTTCTGTTAAAGGGAATATCTGAGTAAAGACTGATGCAAGCAATGCAAAGAAGAACGAGACAGATCAAATACTGTAGAGTAGGACACATTTGATGCAGCGGTCTTGTATACACATTAAGTAAATGTCACCCTCTGCTTTTTAAACAAAATTACTATTAGAAGAAATGGTTGTGGTAGAAAACGGATAGATGGATGGGTTTTACCTGAGTCAATTGTGTCCTCTATTTGAGTGATGTAGATAGCACCGCAAGTGTTACCAGGAGCTTCTCTGACAGTTAACACATTGTGTTTATCTGTCATCTCAATCAGAACCTTCATAAAACAAATATAGAGTCAAAAATTAAGGCTTTTCTGTTTGTCTTAAAAATGACAGGAGTAATCAAAAAGTGTTGCATCATACAATTACCATTCAGTGTTTTGATATGTACTGACAATCAAACACAGCAATGATATACGTATCTCACCTGAGCGGGCACAATGCCATCATTTAGCAGCACCAAGGGTTGGGTATTCGCCCGCCCTACCAATGTCCGCCTGAAGCGCAAGACTGGATTCAATTCGTTGTTTAACAGGGTCGGATGTACAACAGATACAAGTGGCAGACAGCCTTCACCAATTAGCTCAAAGTCCAGGACCTTATTGTCCTTCTCCTTTACGTTCGTTGACATTCTTTAAGAGAGAGTGCAATAATCAGAACTAAAACGTCACTTTGAATAATGAAAAGAAAAGAAAAACAGCATACCTGATGCTTTTATCGAATGTGGCTTCAAACGAAGCATTGTAAAGCTGCAGTGTATGCGGTGTGAAGCTTACAACAGCGAATGCGTGTGATTGCCCAGGAACGAACAGTGTTGGCGTAGACAATTCAAAAATGTCTACATTGCTAGACATCTACAAGAAAACAAACGTAACATGATATAAATATCTCCAATTAAGATAATACATAATAATGAGTCAACATAGTCTTTACCTTCATCCCAGAATATTTGATTGTCAAGTTGAGTGTGAAAGGCACTTTGTTCTTGTTGGTGAGTTTGAAACGAGCTTGAGCAGTTCGCCCCAAAAGAGTTCTGTTGAAAATAAACTTTTTCTCATCCAGGACATAAATTCGTTCAGCTTTGAAAAACTGTTCTGAGGAGATCTGAGTGCTGTTTTTACACAAATGGTGCTCTTCGAAGATGGAAGCCATGTCTGTCACAATGCCTGCATAATAACAAAAGATGTTGATTAACAAGAATCTGTGCAATTCCGGTAAGAATTGCGTGTGAATGTCCAAGTGCTGAAACAGAATTGAAATGCTGAAGCAATGCATAATGAATTTAGGCTAAAGTCTGAATATACAGTAGAAATGGTTTGAATATTGTAGAGCTAAAGCTCAACTGAATCAAATCAAATCAAACTTTATTTATACAGCACTTTTCATGTACAGGCAAGTGGCAAACAAAGTGCTGTACAAAACAAAACAAACAAAAAAATAATAATTGAAGAAGAGAAGAAAACATACACACAAACGCACACATTCACACGCACACAGCACTATTGACAATAACAAGGCAAAAACAAAATATGGCATGGCACTGAGGATTTGAGGAAAAATGCTACCTTTGAGGCGTTTGTTTCCACTAGAGAATAACAAAAATTAACGCCATAATTTTTTATTTTTTTAATATTTATATAAATATATATATATATATATATATATATGTATGTATGTATGTATGTATGTATGTGTGTGTGTATATATTTAGTATAAAACATGATAAAATATATGTAAAAATTAAAATATAATATAAAGATTGCATTATTAAGTTAATAAAAACATAACATTGAGAATAATAGTAGAAAAAATAATGATTAAGATAGAGAACAACACAATAAAATAAAAAACAAATTATCAGTAAAAAGCCTTCTCAAAAATGTGTGTCTTTAGCCTTTGTATTTTTCTTTTAACGGTCTCTGCAGTACTGAGGCTCTTTGGCAGGCTGATCCAAAGGTGGGGGCCACAGTGGCTACATGCCGCCTCATTATGGGTCTTTCTTCTGGTATTTGGTAAAGCTAAAAGGCCAGTGCCAGAGAGCCCCAGGATCCGCAAGGGTTGATACAGTAAAAGCAGGTCAGATAGATAAGAAGGAGCAAGTCCATTAAGACATTTGAAAACTAATAATACAACTTTAAAATCGACCCTGAAGCGGAGGGAGAGCCAATGCAGCGACTTTAAAACCGGTGTAATGTGCTCCCGCCCTCTGGTCAATGTCAGCGCGAACGCATTGACTTCTGATATTATTTTTGGGAAGGCCAGAGAGCAAGGCATTACAATAGTCTAAACAACATGAAATTAAAGCATACTTTAGCACCTCCATGTTGGCCTGGGAGACAAATGTTAATGGAATGTAGAATAAATGGTAAAAACAGTTTGACTCTGAAATGGTTTGAATGTTCAAGATCGTAAACTGTATTGAAATATAGTATGAAAAAATACATTTTCAATGTATTTTGTAATAGTTGGAATTAAACTATAAGACTCATAATTATCTAAAAAAGTGGGCATACACTCAGACCGTCCGGCATTTGAGGCAAGTATTTATCTACTGTGGTATACAACCTGACTGTCAACCTGGTGTCCAACCAGAATTCAGTACTGCAACTGTACCACGTTTTCAGCTAATTTTGTGAATGAATCAATGTTTTTTTAAGCTAGAATATGTAACCTGATTGAATGAAACATTTACTTTCACACAAGCTAACATTTACAGAAGAATAATTTTAAAGCATAGCTTGCATTGATAGCGGAAATAAAGACATTGCTATCTAAATCATTAAACCATGTGATTGAATCTGTAAGTCAAACACCATGACATACATGTGCTGCTGCAAGATCCTTGCAGTTTGCTAATGCAAAACTACTCCAATGGACTAGTTTGGCTATGTAAATCTAAAATCACATCAAGTGTGTTGCATAAATACAATAAACATTCATTAAATAAATAGTTTTAAAGAACAATGAAATAATTAGTAATATAATGCGTATAGGATACAGAAGTGACTATTCAATTAAATAAAAATAATGTTGCCACCGTGTACTCCTAATACTACAGGTCAAAATGACATGGTCACCCAGAATGCATTCCTGTCCCTGTCAGTCAGAATGGTGGGAAGAGTACCAATTATATTGTCCAATATTATGGAAAATCCTGAATACCTTAAAAAGAAATCCACTTTAACTTTGACTAAGACAAATGTTTTGGTGGTGGAATGGTTGAAATCGGTTTTAAAAGATGTGGGAGGCGTAGTCTAAAGAAAACAATGGGGATGATACTGGAAAATAATGAATTACAGTGAAACTGTTACTTTTTGGAAAAGTTTGTTGAAAGGGCACATATGTCCTGAATGGACTGAACGTTTTCATAGGAACGGGATCAATCCGATGAACGCTGTGGGAGTTATGAGCGACCAAAAAACGGAGAGGAAGAGGAATAATGCCTTGTGACATTCACACAAATAGATAAAAAATGGTGCAGAATAAGATGTGTGAATGCCACAAGGCATTATTCCTCTTCCGCTCCGTTTTTTGGTCACCTGTAACGATTGATCCCGTTCGAATTTCAAAGCGTTCAGTGCATTCAGGAGATGTGTGCTATTTCAACAAACCTTTTAAAAAATTAACGGTTTCACTAAAATAATAATTATGAAACGTAAAAAGGTGGAATGAACACAGAATACCTAACAACTTCATGTCTCTTTTGAGCCATTACAAGGACAAATATAGAAAAAGAAAAACGCTTGTGGCTATTTTATTAAAGGCCTACTGAAACCCACTACTACCGACCACGCAGTCTGATAGTTTATATATCAATGATGAAATCTTAACATTGCAACACATGCCAATACGGCCGGGTTAACTTATAAAGTGCAATTTTAAATTTTGCGGGAAATATCCGGCTGAAAACGTCTCTGTATAATGACGTTTGCGCGTGACGTCACGGATTGTGCGGAAGTATTGGGACACAATGGTGTCCCAATACTTCACAACACACTTCCGGGTGTGTTGTGCGGGTGTTTGACTTGTATTGGCAGGTTATATGGACGGGAGGGGGAGGTGTTTGTCATGCGGATTAATTTGTGGCATATTAAATATAAGCCTGGTTCTGTTGTGGCTAATAGAGTATATATACTGTATGTCTTGTGTTTATTTACTGTTTTAGTCATTCCCAGCTGAATATCAGGTCCCACCCGCCTCTCACAGCATCTTCCCTATCTGAATCGCTTCCACTGCCCTCTAATCCTTCACTTTCACTTTCCTCATCCACAAATCTTTCATCCTCGCTCAAATTAATGGGATAATTGTCGCTTTCTCGGTCCGAATCGCTCACGCTGCTGGCGTCCATGATTGAAAACAATGTGCAGATGCGAGGAGCTATTCAACCTGTGACGTCACGCTACTTCCGGTACAGGCAAGGCTTTTTTTATCAGCGACCAAAAGTTGCTAACTTTATCGTCGATGTTCTCTACTAAATCCTTTTAGCAAAAATATGGCAATATCGCGAAATGATCAAGTATGACACATAGAATGGATCTGCTATCCCCGTTTAAATAAGAAAATCTCTTTTCAGTAGGCCTTTAAGGTCTAGTATAAAGCAACTTAGATGAAAATACTCAGAGATCACAAGTTTACAGTTTAAATAGACAAGACTCCAAGCAGTTCTCACCTGGAAGACAGACTTCAGCTATCAGTTTGTATGGTATGCCCTCTGGTTGGTCTGATGGGTTCCGGCCACTTATGTCAAGAAGCAAACTTTGTCTCCAGTTGCCTTCTTGTTCAGCAATACAATCAACTGTCACCACCATCCGGTTCCTAGGTTGGATGATTCCTGTGCAAGGGAAAACTGCAAACACCCCCGTGCTTAGTCGATTCTGGAAATGCAGAGAAAATAAGAGTGGTGAGTATTTAAAATGCTGATAAAAAAACAATTTACACATTGAGATGAGAGAGACAATAAATCCGACAGGCAGGCAGACCGCTAGACTAGGCTATTCAAGTGAGAAACAAAGAGTACATCTAAAAATAATAAAACAGAGAAGACAAAAAAATAAGAGAAAAATACACTGAAAAACTGTGTCACAAAAGTTGGCTGTTGCTTATTACCGCTAGTAATCGCTTACCTGTGAGACGCTTGCATCTTTCTGCTCACTCCTCATTCTGCTCCCAGTTGCATGAGATCTTTCTGAACCGCTCTCACGGGTAGTCCTCTTAACTTGAGGCAAACAGCTGTGACAAAACAAAATACAAACCCTCTGGAAAACATATATGCAAGGAGAAAACGGACAGATCATACAAAGACTAAGAGGAGATTTCAGCTCAACAAGCATAGCACTCCCTTACCTCGGCTTTGCTGGTGGGCAAACGTCAACACCTGCACTGACCGTGAAGTGGTACTCAAACAGGCCATTGTTCTCAATAATGAATGTTTGGCTTTTCCTCGTGCCAAGAAACAGAGGGCCAAAATTAAGGTCAGACATTGGTGAGATTGTGTACCTGGACCAGACAAAAATATATGCAATTATTGTACACCCAAAATCAATAAACTACTGCATATCAGGCTTTATTAATATATTGTGATTCTGATGAACTAAAACAAAACATCACAGGAAAACAAACATAACTTAACAGAATGCAAAGAGATTCATTAATTTTCTCCCATTTATCTTGTTCAGTGCCAGTCAATCGGAGGGCTGAGAGGAATTCATCAGCTTTTAGAATTAGTCAATGTCATAAGATACAGTGCATCCGGAAAGTATTTACAGCGCTTCACGTGTTCTACATGTTGTTATGTTACAGCTTAATTCCAAAATCATTTTGTCCTCAAAATTTTACAGACAATACGCCATAATGACAATGTAATAAAAGTTTTTTATATTTTATTTGCAAAGTGATTAAAAATAAAACAATACAAATCTCACATGTACATAATTATTTACAGCCTTTTCTCAATACTTTGTTGATGCACCTTTGGCAGCAACGGCAGTCTTAAGTCTTTTTGAATAAGATGCCACTAGCTTGGCTCACTGATCTTTGGGTAATTTTGCCCATTCCTCTTTGAAGCACCTCTCAAGCTCTGCCAGTTTTCATATGGTAAACTATGGTTTTCATCCAGAATTTCTCTGTGCATTGCTGCATTCATATTTCCGTCTATCCTGCTGCTGAAAAACATCCCCACATTATGATGCTGCCACCAACACGCTTCCTTGTACGGATTGTATTGACCTGGTGATGAGCGGTGCCTGGTTTCCTCTGAACAAGATGTCTGGGTTTCACCCCAAAGAGTTTAATCTTTGTCTCATCAGACCAGATATTTTTTTCTCATGGTCTGAGCGTCTTTCAGGTGCATTTTGGCAAACTTTTTACCTTCTTTTACTATTCCCCCTGGCCTCTATATCACCTGATTGGTGGTCTGTTGAAGATATGGTTGTCCTTCTGGAAGGTTCTCCTCTCTCCACTGAGGAATGCTGTGGCTCTGACAGAGTGACCATCGATTTCTTGGCCACCTCCTTTACTAGACTCACACGAATGAAGCAATGTACAGGGACATCCTGGATGAAAACCAACGCTTCCATAGGCGCCGATCCTGTGGATGCTTCGGGGCCCCAGCACCCACGGACAATGCTGAGCACCCACGTGGGATTGATGGCAAATTATTTCTCACCACCGAGCAAAAAACGTACATGCTCAGAAAAGTAGCGTCAGATTTAATGTCTGTTCGAGCACCCACTGGCAGAAATGTAGATCGGTGCCTATGAACGCTTCCCATCCAACCTGATGGTGCTTGAGAGGTGCTGCAAAGAGGAATGGGCAAAACTGCCCAAAGATAGGTGTTCCAAGCTTGTGTTCAATAAGACTTGAGGCAGTATTTGCTGCCAAAGATGCATAATCAAAGTATTGAGCAAAAGCTGTGTATACTTATGGACACATGATTTTTTTTTAATTGTTTAAATTATAAATTCATTTACAAGATATTTATTGTCTGTAGAATTCTGGGGACACAAATGAATTTATAAAATTTTTACGATAAGGCTGTAACACAACTAAATGTGGAAAAAGTGAAGCGTTGTGAATCATTTCCGAATGCACTGTATATAAAAACACAAGTCAAACCTGGAGAAGACAGCATGGACTGAAACATTGATGGGCAGAATGGCAACAACATGCCCTCCTTCCCCAATGCTGGGTTCAATAACCTGCAGTAAACAGTCATATTATGAGTTTACATACAGTTTTCAAGTTATTTATAATTTGAGTATAAATATGAACAAACATTTGGAACTTGAAAAAGCATATTGTGTCAATGTGATTTTTCTGTCTGTTTTGTGACATAGATAAGTGAAAAATACATTTATAAGTATAAAAAGCTCATTTCAGACCATCATTTTAGTTAATTCAACACTCAACTGTTTGTCCAGTGTAGAGAAATTGATGCATCTCAAACTTTTAAAACACAATTTGAACAATCTCTTTCATCACTCCTTCAAATCAATTTCTCCTCTATATCAGCCAAATCCTCAAAACATGCCGAGTCTCATCCAGTAAATGTCATCCACCTTTGTCACAATTTAAATCATTCTCCTCTGCAGAAAACCTTATCCACTTATTTTTCACCGTCAGAATTCCTTAAAGAAGACCTATGACGAATTTTGTCTATTTTGACTTATAAATGGTGTTACAATGTTGGATACTTGTGTTGAACAATGCCAAAGCATCAGATCATAAGTTTCATGCAATTGGGCGTGAGTTTGCACGCAGTTTTGGATGCCTCTGTTTGGGGGGTTTTAGAAAATGTTTTAACTGTCACACAATGATGGATGTACTTATGTGGGCATTTTTGCACATATTGGGTCAGAGCCTCTTCCCCCTCTGATGAGCCCACAAAGCAGGGGCAGTTGTCGCTTGAACTTCCGTGTATTCCTTCTTGTTTTATGTCCCGCTTAATCTGTCTATGAAATTAATAATATAAAACATATATTTATGTGTTTATTTGTCCAAAATGTGTGGACCTCAACAAAATTGGATTAGCTGGCTCTACAACTTTCAGGAAACTTCAAGAAAAAAATAGGATTAAGTATTATTTTCCTCTAATCTTTGCATACACACAGTAACACTGAAGTGCAACATCTAGTGATGTAAATGCTGGTGAAAGCAGTTTTGTTTATGCAGCAAGAGAGTCTGTATTCATCGGAGAGTGGGCAGGTGTGTCTAATGTTGTGACCGGGTGAATCTGTATATCAATTATGAAGTTTATTTTCGCATGTGTCTGAAAAAAATAGCAGTGACACCTGTCTTCAAGATATACACTTAACCAATGTTGTCAAAAGATAAAGCGATACTTTTGGATAAGGTGGAGTCTGGTTTCATTTGCAATCTAAGAATGCCTCCACATAAGAACATCTTGCAGACACATGCAGAAGGTGGGTTATAAACGTGACTGTGGACAAAAATGTACACCAAAGCATTTTTCCAATACAGATTACCATAGGTCTCCTTGGATAAACTACATAACACCCAAGACTCATGCTGCATGCTTGCTTATAGACACTTAGTACAACTTTGCTTTTCCCTAGTAAAGACAGAATTAACTTCAAGATACTCCATACACCTTAAAAAGCCCTCAATAACATGCCCCCCTACATCTGTGTTCTCCACAATCACATCCCTTCCAGATCTGTCAATGTACACCTTGTGCAAACACTTAAGAACAAGTACCACATCAGGGGGCACATGGCCTTTTCTGCTACACCCCCATTGCTTTGAAATTCTTTAGGATATAAACATATTGTACTCTATATATCCTATCCATCACAACTGCAACTCTCAACACCCTCCTCATCAGACAATGGCTGCCTTTCTCCAGCTTCTAGTTAATTGTCCCTAACCCTGCTTCCACTGTTCTTAAGCATCCTATTTGTACACATTTCTATCTTTACGTACCTGCTTGAGGTAAGTATTTTAAACTTACTGTTTACAATCTTTAAAGGCAAAGAAAACCACAATATACTGTAAATGTGATCATGCGTGTTATTTTAAATTTGTTGGTTTGGACTTTCCATCACGGGTAATATCTAAAATTGTACAGTACAGTGTTGTGCGCAACTATACCTGACAGGACAGGGCAGTTTTGTCTCTGATTGAGATTTCCTGCTGGGGACTGCAAAGGATCTGAATCGATGTATACTTTTTGCGAGGCAATAAGGTACCACTTGAGGGGGACACCTTGAAAGCAGAGATCATATCTGTTTTGCCAAGGTTTTTCTCCACAATAAAAATCCTTGGAAAAGCAAAGATAAAGTCACCCACAGGAATTGTTTCACATACAGTAGTAATGCAAATACGCTTTCAGTATGAGAATCAAAATGGTAGAAATACGTATTTTGAAATAATGATACTTACTTGTATGCAAATTCATATTTTCCTTGGTTTTTCAGTTTGATGGTACGCTCAACCTCTTCAAAGACTTTGATAGTTCCAAAGTCCAGACAGTGATCTGCCATATATTGATATTGTATAAGTATAGTATGTAAGTTTTAATGTACCAAACATAAACAATCTCAGTCATTGGCCTGTGTCACTTCTATATGAGAGCAAGCAAGTGCTTTTGAAGTGTAAGCTATTCATAGTCATACCTGGTGTGATGTCCATGGCTATATCAAAGGCTTCTGCAGAAACCTGTATTTTTTCAGTGTATAAGATGCCTAAAATATTTTCTACATCTAAAACCTGAAGGAAAAAAACAGTACAGACGGATCAGGAACATCGATACTGGTCAATGTCCTGACACATACTTATCATGTACTGTAGTTTACCTCAAAGCGTAAATGCTTTTTGTAAGTGTTGGGTTTTTTGGCCATGAAATGCATGGTTATAAGAAGGGACGATTGTTCTGGGATGATACTGTGATCTTGAGACAAACTAAACTCATCACCGAGCTCCTCCATGCCCTGCAATCTCCAAGATATTGGCAGCGGTGTCCTGTTATGGATCTTCAGACTTCGACTCTCCTGTCTAGAGTGACAAAAACATTGCATGAAAAAGACCCTGTAGTACACCTAAGATAAATCAGATATATTTTATGTATAAAGGTGATTCATTATGTGTACAACTTGGCTGACATATACTTATGTGTTCAAATTCTGGCACCTGTGAAGTAAAACCCTGTTGAAATTCAGACGCTTGCTTTCTAGTTCCAGCTCTGGTCGCACTCCCAAGCAGCACAATGAAATGATGAAAACCTCTGGATTGTCCCTGACACAGCAAACAATGTTGTCCTTGACTTCACCCGAAGTCGTTGGGTAAGCCCACAATGTCAAATTCTTGCAAGGAGGGATGATATCACAGGAGAATGGTGTTAATACAATCGTCTCTTGAATATAACAATGTTGGTAAGAGACAGTCACCTGTTCCTGGTCAGGTTGCAGGGTCATGATCGGAGGATCCAGCATATATGTGGTGGCCTGAGTGTCATTCTGGAAATTAAACTGAACTTCAGTCTCAAGTCCTGAGTTATTTTTGATCACCAGTCTCTCAGTGTTCTCTGAATACCGATTATCCTTGAACCTGCACTCCACAGAAACAGCTATATAACAAATGTAAAGAAAACAACAACACCATGTCATTCGCATTTTCCTCGTCACCTGTCTCTGGTCTTGCTACAAAGTAATGGACCAAAGTCATAGAATCCAGGATTGACAACATAGGTCTTCTGAAGCCCTGTGGTGAATTTTGGCACCTCTTGACAATAGGGAAAAAGAATCCTGGGGGTAAAAACAACATATTAGAAAAGGCTATAACCGTAGAGGCTCTTTTAAATTTTTACATATTTAAATAATTATTTTGATTGGATTTCAAATGAGAATTTGCTTGGTTGGTTGGTTGAAGTTTATTTTGAATATGTACAGTTTCAGTATGATACAACACATTTTTATTTTTTTTACACATTTTCATTTCCTTTTACATGTGCAAAAATGGACAGCGAAACCACCAATAAAAGATACCATAGCTCTGTGAATAGGTGTCAATACTTTAGCTGATCTCTTTAGTAAATTTGTGCCCTTTGGAAAGAATGTATGGGTATGATTTATTGTTTTAAACATGTTTAACAAGTACATTAAGGGAAACCATGTGATTACATTGGCACTATTCAACATATCTGAAAAGGAGTAAGAAGAATGAAATGCTGGTATTTATTCCTTCGAGGTGTCTTTTACTGATTATTCATTCACACCATAACATTTACATATTTAATTTATTTTTACTTTCTGTGTGATAGAAAGGAAGGTGTTAGAAAAAAATTAATACATCTAATTAAGTAATAAAAAGGCACATTGAGACTGCAAAAACTGTGCTGACTAAATGCAGTGGTTCCGGCCATCCCTTTCCAGGTGCCCTGCTCAGTGGGGTCCCCGCGCATCCCCTGCCACGATCTGTTGTGGCGCCTCAGTGTCCCATGTGATGGTGCTGCGCGGGGACAAACTGCTGCGGTAGTGGCCTTATGTGTGGCGGGGGTTGGGCTTGTGGGGGCCTGGTTGCTTTGTCGTTGGCCGGCCGGCCTGCATGGTGCTAGTGGTCTCTTGTTCTCGGGCCGCCGCATCTCCTGTTTCGGGTGGAGCTTTCTGTGGCTGGGGCCGAGCTTTGACTCCCACACATACTGGGAGACAAATATACTGCACATGCAAACGTACATACATACATACAAACGTACACACAGAGACGTATATTCATACATACACACATACGTACATACGCACGCACATACATACATACACACACACACTGTACCCAGGTGCATGTCTTTGGAGGTGGGAGGAAGCCAGAATACCCATAGGGAACCCACTGTCCTGTTTAAATACAGCAACTAGTGTCTTTCTTTGTGTGATAGCCTGAAAAATGACACATCTGGTCTTTTGGGTCGTCAAGTTGTGAAACTAACTGAACAATGGGCTGGGGACATCAATTTAAGTGCACTGCACAGATATCTTAGCTTAGTAAGTTGTCAGGCCAGCTCGCCCATGGTGAAGTGGTAGAGCAAGCGGTCTTGCTGCTGCGCTACCGTCTTTAGTAGTAACAGTAATACAGTACAGTATTTGTAATTTCAAATTATTAGCTTTGACCTACTTACTGTTGCATATACAGTATGTCCGGATGGTGAGCCTGCAGTCCATATGTCTTCTCTTTTTTCCCAGGTGTAAAAGACATATTGTATTGAGGGCGTGTAACAATACAGTCGGGTTGCAACAATATGAACATTTCATATCACGGTTATTGTGACCAAAATCATCATGGTTATCGTGATTACTGTGATATTTTTGAATGTGCTCAAAAACTTTTGACAGTTATATTTTTAATCATAACTGAAATAAATAGACACACTGTTAGAAAAGCCACTACTTTGCATGTCTTGTGTTTATTTTGCTTCACTGATAGTGTTTTAGTCTCTGCACTTTATCAGTTTTAATGACTAATAGATTTCGTCTCTGTCAACATTTTTGTCTCGTTTTGTCAATTAGTTTTGCCATTAGCATTTGTTGTGATTTGTTATCGTCCTATTATAGTCATGGAAAAATAGGTTGTTGACAATAAAAAATGTCAACAAAATGAACACAGTTTTGGTGATTTTGCTGCGGCAAACACTAAATATGTCCATTTAACAAAATTAAATACAAATAGGGCAACAAGAGAAATATTAGACACTTCTTTTTTGTGAAGTAAATCAGGTATGGCTATCTTCATGAACAATATGATTTGCAGACAGAAGTCTATCTTGTAAAGTTTTTAGTAACCATGACTCATCCTGACTGGGGCAGCCTATTAGCCCAGATATGTCCAACTCTTTTATTGGTGGTGACTAGAATAAAACATGTTGCGTGATCTGGGCCCCTCCGGTCACAAGCCATGGGAGAGGTCCGTCCTCCTTAGCCTGGAGCTGGTTGAGGGGTCCGGCTCCTCTATGTCCACGCTCAGGGTAGGTGCCCGCGCTGCCATCCCAGACACACCCGTGTGCGTTAGTAAACCTCACTTACCCGATGACTGCTGCCAAAGTTAGCCAGCATGGGATTTTAGCTCGGTGGTCAGCGCGCTCGCTTCCCATGCAGACGACCAAGGTTCGCGTCCCTGTACGGAATAGGATAAAGGCATGGGGCCGAAACACCTCTAGGTGGAAACGGTAAAGAAATTTATCGTTTCAGCCTTTAATCCCACGTAAACGCCATTCTGGCTGGAATAAAATGAGAGGTTTTAAGAACGGGCTCCAGAGTGGGAAAGTCTGAGAACGCCGCCTTGTTGTGCGAACAAGGAAGTCGCCAGTAGAAGCCGAGAATGACGGCATCGCCGCTCTGTCACGGTCACGTGATCATTAAATGAGAGAAGACACGTGTTGTATATCGGTCGATCGTGTCACTCTCCCAGGACGGAGTGACTGTGTGCTGCGTAATGACCTAAGATGACGCCAAGAGGAATCGTCGAACAAAAAGCTTTATTTATTTCAGTGAACCTCAGACAGGAACTGCAGTTTCCAGGAGAAGGAATGGGCCGAATCTTTTCTCATGTCCTCACGGACAACTGTTCTTAAATACCTTTTTACACAAAGACCCTTACTCTTTGTGGTTCTAGCCTTGGTGCCGGTCAGTTTGGCCAATCAATCTTTCCTTGACATTATTCCTCTGATCTGTTTGAGTCGGGTGACCTCCGACCCCTATCCTCTACCCCTATCTGTGGGGCTTCCTACCAGATGTTGCTAATGTCTTCATTATCTCTCCTAAAATCCAACTGCTGCTGTCCTTTAAATTCCCCAATGTCCTGGGAGTAAAGCCCCCACTCTCTAGAGTGCTTGTGATGGACATGTACACTTTCGCCCTTAGTAGAATAATCCTTCAAAAGATTCTGTGACCAAATACAAACACATGCTACTTCCAATCATATAAGAAAATTGTACCTGATATAATTCACTTCACACGCAACAGCTGTTAACAACAATGATGAACATCAAAGCTGTGGTTGTGATGTAGTTACTACTATTAGCACTGTGGCTACAAAACATCATCATCTATCAACTAGACATGCAGTACATACACATACACACTAATATTAATACAGCTGTCATATTATATTAAATACTAACACGATGTCAAGCTTTATCGTCTCCTTTACTATTGTATACCACTGTGAAAATCATTGTTTTCCTGTTATATACTGTACTATATGTACTAGTGTTGTTTAACATTGTAACTTTTGTATATAGCTTTTGTTAGAAGTGTGGATTGAGAATGAGGTGATGTGGGTGAAAGGTGTGTGTGTGTGTGATGTAAACAATAACTTGCTTTCTTTTATTGGCCAATATTCACTTTTGGAAATAGTGCATATACAGTATCAAACAATAAAAGACTACATAAATTAATATATATATATGCACACAAAAATATATCCAAATCCTCTACTCTATTTTCCCAATTGCCAGCAACTCTTCCTGACATACTCTTCATTCTGTCCTCTCAGCAGCTGTCGTGTGTCTCAGTAAACAAATACAACAATATAAAATGTTTTGATACCTCATTGCAAACACTATGTTGGAAATATGAACACACAACACTAAGATTATGCATCTGAATTTCAAAAGTTTCGTCATGTTAGCGAGCTCTGATGTAGCGTAACAAGTATTACTGTTTTATAACTTAATCTCAACAAGCAATAGCTGGTCAAGATTTAAGTATGTTTAAACCTACTAGAAGCACATTTCTGCTTTAGTTGCCCACTTCAAGAAGCAAACTTTCACTGGTGTGAGCACATTCAAGGCGAGGCGAGTTACAGTGGATAAAGACTCTTCATCAGTCATGTAGCTGCTACATCGATCGATAGCCAGTGGCAGTGGTTGGTCTAGCTGCTGATCCATTCCCAAATTTCTTCACAGAGTTGGAAACTTTTTAGGTCCAAACGCTTGTGGCCTGTCCGACGCCCAGAATCCACAACACATCTGTACTTGTTCCAGACCCTCGATAACTTATTTATAAACTGACATGCAGTTTAGTGATGTCACTACTGACATATGGAGGACATCTGGTGCTCTGTCTCCGTCTGCTTACAGTGTCAATTGTGGTGAGACATTGTTTTACATAATTGTCACCCAGTTATCGTTTCCGCCTGGATGTGACTCGTTCTTAATACGACACCATGCGGATGCATTTATTTTTTCAATTTGGCAGCGAAACAAAACATTAATGTAACTGTGGGGACAGGCCCTTTGATGTACGTCATATTTATTTGGAGGTTATGCCATGCAATAAACATTGTGCAACATACACCAACATCTCTACACAAGAGTATAATTATACATAGTATTTTCCATAGTTTTTATTATACAGAGTATTTTTCAGGTTTCACTGACTCAAGTCCATTTGACAGCAAAACAGCTGCGGTGGTTAAATTTGCTCTGCAGTGAACGAGAGAAATTTCCTTTTGAACAACGCGACACACAAATGTGCATGTTGTATCAATTCTAAATGCTTTTCAACTTGTTCAGCTTCATGCTATTAGATGCTAATGATATTCTCTGGTACTATTGTAATATGGTTTCTGATGAACACTTTTAAACAGAGTCTGTCTTCTTGTCTTGCGCACTATCACCTGTTGGAATGCGCGCTGCGTGTACGCAACAACATTGTTCAGCTCGTGCATGTTCAAGTGCAGGACATTGCCTGTGTATGTTTCTCCTGGCTTAATGATAGCTGGAATAAACTTATTGGGTCACTAATTTAATAATAAGCACATAAGGAACACAATTAATTCAGATATAACTTGTCCACCAAAAGGTGTTGCATACTCGAGAAACTCTCAGCCACACTACTGAACATACAAAATAACTTTTGTTTTTATTTCTTTATTTGTTTTTGTTGTTTCAATATATTGTTCACATTTTGAAAATTATGGTGAAAGTAATTTGTGTATACTTATTTTGAAAATGTTAAATGAAATGGGGTTTTTTTTATTCTCAGACCGAGAGGGACAAGCGGTAAAAAATGAATGAATGAATGTTAAAAATATCTACTATATTGTTGGTTGAATAAATTTGGGGAAAACACGCTCTTCCCTGTGTAATGTTTTCCTGTTTCCATTACATGACATGAAGTCCTTCCTGTTTAACTGTATACTTAATATTCACCACTGAACTGTTATAGTTAAACTTTCTATATCGGACCATTTTAACTGTGTGCATTTTACTAACATGTGTTAAAGCCTCTCATTAGTTTATGCAAAATCTTGTGAGTGCATTGAGAGCATTTCAGTAGTGTGTGTGAGGATTTTAGTAGTATAGATGAAAGGATTTCAGGAGTGTGTATGAAAAGATTACAGTAGTGTGTAGGAGAGCATGCCAGTAGTGTGTATGAAAGGATTTCAGCAGTGTGTATGAGAGAGTTTCAGTGTTGTGCGTGAGAGGAGTTCAATAGTGTGTATGAGAAGATTTAGTCGTGTGTATGAGAGGATTCCAGTGGTGTGTGAGAGTATTTCAGTAGTGTCTGTGAGAATTTCAGTAAGGTGCGTGAGAGGATTTCAGTAGTGTGCATGAGATAATATTGTTTTAGTTGTTTGTTTAGGTGAGAGCCTTTCAGTATGTGAGAGGTATTTCTGAATAATCTCCCTAATGGCCCCTCATGCCAGATCGCTGTGACAAACATTTATTGGCACTTTTACGTTTTCTGAAAATCCTCTCCCAATATTAGTGCATTGTTTTTTGTATTATTCATCCATTTGGGAGGTGCACAACCAACCTTTTGTTACAACAAATAACTTAATGTATCAATTTTATTCCTTAACATAAAGTTCAACAATGCTGACTTACTTGTAGTCTTGGCAGAATGAGGGATATGTGCAAATTCCTCTACAGAGCAGTTGGTAGACTTTCTGATTCCCCAGAAGTTCAAAGTGAAAGATCTGTTCAAATGTCCCAGGGGAGCTGGTGTAAAACCATATCTTTAACACCACTTGTCCATTCGCAGGTACAACCCAGCGAAATGATGTTAGGCTGTATGCAACGACAAAGACAACCACACATAGAATCAATCACATATAATTAATAGCAGCGAAAAGGTCAGTTTTAATTGGAGTCAATGCTACATCAATAAAACTGTTGAGCTTTCGCACGACAAACAATTTCCTAAAACATTGTTTTTCTTGCCTCTGGCTGCGTTTCTGCTCGATGCTTGCACTTAGAGGGTCTTGGTCAGGGATGTCAAGTGTAGAAGAATTTAAGGATTGCTCCAAGCCCTTGACTTTGGGAAGGGGTGCTGGTCGTTTCACGCTCTTCTGACTCTCTCTGCCCTTCTTATCCTTATCCTTAAGTGCGGACAGTTTGGCACTAGCTTTGTTGCGACCACGATGCACCTTTAGGACACAGGGACATGTATCACTACACAAATGATATCTAGATGTTATTTTTTTTGTTTAATAATTTTTACTTATTTTAAAATGTGTTATATATTTTGAATTACATAAAAATTATTTGAAATTGAAGATTTTAAAATGGTAATCCTAAAATACAATCCTTTGGATTTCAATTTCAACACATAAAAAAACATATTTCGGGCATATGACATGTCAATTTACCTTTGATGTTTGTACATCATCATCATCTTCCTCTTTCCTTTCATCTTGTTCATCTGTGGAAGGACGACTTAAAAAGGTGAAGCAATTGCAGTTTAGCGGTCTGTTAGCGTGTTCCCTGTTTTTGGGAAGACGGACCAGTGACAATGTAATAGGAGGAGGGATGGTTAGTGTGCTTGATCCCAACCCTAACTCATCCAGTATCTACAGAAGTGAAAAAAGGGAACCAATGGATAAACATGGTGATTAAAAAACCAAACAAAAAAAAATACTAGTTTTTGGTCTCACCTCATCAAGTGGGGGAAGAGATTTGTTTTTGAGCAGGTCATGCAAATCTGGATAATCTTTGCCAGTGAGTTTAAGAATGATGTGAGGGATGACGATTGGTTTTTCTATTGTCTTGTCTGTTTTGTTTGCTGGTTCCATGTGACTGTATGGAGACGGAATCTTGCTAGTGGATTTTTTGCTCTTCTTTCCTGAATGAGCCTGTAAACAATTTTGAGCATGTGCACATGCAAATACCCCACAAAGTGTCAGTTTATCTCTGAATATACAGTATAGATTTACGTACGGCATGTGTACATTTTTAGTGTTTGCTTGGACTATGCAGCAGTTGCAAAGAATGGGGTTTATGGCAGTTAAAATACATCCCAATTTATTTTAAGACCAGTAAGGTACCTGTTTCTCTGTTGGGGCATCATCTGCAGCTGGTATGGGCTCTGTACCTGGAATTGGAACCCGCAATAACTTTTGGGCACGATCCCAATGTTGGAGAATGTGCTCCACCTGGATCTGGCTACGTTCATACACATTAAACAGACTGTGTAGCTTATCTTCCTTTGGCTAAAGAAAAACAAGACACGGATGACAGAATAAGAGAAAAAAAAGAAATGTTAATCAACAATAACATTAAACATTTAGAAGTAAAATTTTACTTCTCAGTGACCAACCGTGAAAAGGTTGTATTTTATTAGTGTTGGTTCAATAGTTATTTGTGTAATTTTAAAACCCACCTCTTCTCTCTCTCCAGGTATTTCGAGTTGGTTGGCATCGTCTTTCTTAGGGTCAGTACTTTGATTTGCTGCAATACAATACGATCATTTAAATATATATTTTTTCCTGTATATGGTGAAAACACTAGCGGTTTTGGTTAAAAACATTTTGTGACTTCCAAACTCTAAGCCAGCCTTTCTCAAATCATGGGAACCTCACAAGTCAAATTTAGCTACATTAAATTCCATGAAGTCCCACATTTTTTTGAGTAATGTATAGTTTTTTGTTTTGTATTTCATTATTTTACCATCATTTATTTTATTAATTTCAGTTTGAAGAGTTTACACATGTGATTATGTCCAGACAAGCAACAGAAAAATAAAACTAAGAAAAAATAACTATGCATTTTGGCACCAGGAGCAGGTTTGTGAGCTGTCACGTTGATGAAAAATTGAGCGGTGGCTTAATAGAAAACCCAAGACAAATAACCTGATAACTTGACAGTAGCATCAGAAGCATAGACCATAATGACCAACAGATATCTGAGCTTGCAATATTTCTGATTAGAGATTTGCATGCCTACAATAAATTGGCCCTGATGTGTGAGTGTTTAGTAAAATTGTTTGTCGGTCTATCTGTGTTGGCCCTGCGATGAGGTAGCAACTTGTGCAGGGTGTACCCCGCCATTCCACAAAAGTGCAGCTGGGATAGGCTCCTGCCGTCCCGCAACCCCGAAAGGGCCAAGCGGTAGAAAATGGATGGATAGATGTATTTACATGCGGAACAAAAAGTAACATTAAATACCCTCGGTTTGTAATTTGGTTTCAAGTTCTGACACACAAGAGCTTAAAACAAGAACAATTTATATATTGGGAGACAAAACATAGCACCTTCACCAATAAGTATTTTGATGGAGAGAGAATGAACTAAGATACGAAAAAACAGTGGTGAGTGAACACGCTACAGATCCTTTTAAAGAGTTGAAAACAGTTGAAAACCACTGCTCTAATCTGTGAATTAATCACAATATTAGTGGGATTCTGTAAATTTTCGTACCTTCATTGGAAGAAGCTTGGTCTTTCTTGTCATGTGAGTCTTTAGAGGACATTCTGGTACCAGATGCACTCATTGACTAGGGATAAAACAAGGGATAAAGCAAAAATAATTAGAAAAACACATATCTTTAGTTAACATATTTATTTTTGGCATGAGTACAGTGCGACACTATGAAGTAGAAGGAGTACAGGAGCAGTAACAGAATAGGTTTGGCTTTGAAGAAATGTGTTTATTGAATCTCTTGAAATAAAAAGTAACATTCGATTTACACGAAAAGACACCCCAGATATGTAGAATATTTACAGTTGTGCATATTCAAGTTGGCTCAAAGGCTCATAATAACCAAATGCAGGCTTTATATATATCCGCATTTCCAAGTGCTCTCTGCAACTGAGTCTGCCAAGGGGGTGGTGCTCTCAACATCCCTAAAATGATTCCTACGCAGCACTCTTGCAGTCTACCAACCACCTTCCAAATCCCAATTGCCAAGTTAGCTTCTCTGTGGGGTTTCCATCTCTTTCTGGACTGTATATACAGCAGCTCCCTTAGCTTCTAAAACAAACACATTTTTTTGTGTGTTCCTGAGTTACTGGATTGTAAGGGCAGTTTAAGCTTCTTTCTCCTGGGTACCCTCTTACATCCCTAACAGCTAACCACTGTTAACCTGTCCATCTTGCTTACTGTGAAATAGGGTTGGTCAGTTGGTTGTCTTTTGGCTACACTGACAGGAAGTATGTTCTTATGTGTAAAGGTAAGTAAGGCTTTCAAACCTGGGAACACTGTTAACAGTGAAAAGTATTGTGTTGGTAGCATCATGTAATTTTTACTGCCAGTGGTACTGGTGCACTGTACAAAGTGGATGGAATAAAGGAGGACTACCTTCACATTCACCTCAAATCAACAGCTAGAGGAATATGATCCAAAAAAAACACACTAGAACAGGTTTTGGGATGGATAAAGTTGGCTCACCTGAAGCTTATATAATGGCCTTTTCAAAGCCTTCCTCAACCTTATTGAACTTTTGTGAGCTACCCGTGTGAAAAAACTGAACCCTTCGAATTCTGCGACGAATAGTGGTCAAATATCCAGCCACAATTATACAAGAATACCAACAAAACGTGTTTGAATGAGATTAAACGTGCAAATAGCCCATCTATTTTAGTTGGTTTGTATGTATATTTTTGACACTAAATAACTTTCACCTGAACAGATACTAACATCTCCCCATCAAAGATGTACATTGTGTAATCATTCCACCATGGAAAAAAACAACCCATGACAGAGGGACAACAAAAAAAGGGTAACATGTTACTCATACCTGCCAAACATATACAGACCTGCTTACTCTCCATTGAACCCTTCTTCCTTGCTGCTTGTTTACTTTCCTTAGCTCCAGGCTTTTTACCCTTCTTTTTTAACTCCTCTTGTTTCAGTTTCATCATTTCCTCAAGCTGCTTCTTATCCTTCTGTGTTTTCTTGATTTTCTCAAGAAACCTAGCTCAGAGAGAGGTGGTCAGTAAATCAAATATACAACGCTACACTGTAATGCTAAATCAAATTAAGACTATTACATGAGATGTGTTGTTCATACAACTCAACAACAGTGCATCAAACTTGAATGTAGTACCAATACTGTAACTCATTAAGTATTGTGGTTGGTTATGTCTACTCCATTACTTGAGTGTCTTTTGTTTCTGTCGTTCAATAATAAGCTCCTTCTCCGACTGTGGCAGAGCTTCATATTCCTCCTCATCCATGTTTTGCAGCCACCTTGCCTCCATTTCAGCTTTTTCCTTCAATAAGGCATCTGACAAAAATATATAATAATTGAAAAATGACAAAACTAGCATGAATTATTAGTTTTTCTTAATATTATCTGACATTCACCTAGTGCAGTGTTTCTCAAATAGTGGGTCAGGACCCCCTGGGAGGTCATGGTGCGGTGTCAGGGAGGTCCCAAACAGCAGGGCACATTTTCATTATTTGTCTACACTCTTATACGTGTTAGTACAATATAGAACGCCTGCAGCTAGGTGGCAGAAACGCTCAATGTAATCAACAGGTATTCAACTACATTGTTCTGGGGGCCACATTTACAGAAAGCCAAGTACAACGGTTCTGAACTTCTCCCTTCTCTATTAGTCTTCTTTTATATGTACCAGAGAACCAGCGTCCTTTACAGTAGACATTTGATTTTGGTCTATTAATTTTGTCAGTGATACAGGAGTGGTATGCGGTTTAAAAAAAATAAGAGTCTATCCCAATTTTTTGTAACAGAACTTGCAGGCCACCAGTTGAATAGGCCAAAAGGAGGAAAAAGAAAATACCTCAAATTTAACCTTGAGGAAAACTACTAGTATAAATAAAAAAGTTGAACAAATGACTTCTGACTGAATCAGAAATAAACAAGCTACAGCAACACCTTAGTTACAAAAATCTAATTACGAACAAAATGTGTAACTGGCAAAAAGGAGAGGACTTATAGTGGGGCCTTGAGGATCGCCTCAGGTACAGTATGTGAATCACACCTTTGGACACCAGTGTTCTATGTTTGCTAGCAAGGTTAAAATTTCAATGCAAGGATCCGCCAACATGTTTACAGTGGTCTAAGTTCCTCTATACAACAGGAACCCTCTTATGTTTTTAGAAATTTGCTGCAAAAATGTTTGTCACCAAAGCTTTGAATTTAAATTTTGAACCGAACCAGTAAAGTGTTATTACTGGGCCGGGTTTGGCCTCTGGGCCTCTAGTTGAATAGAATGCAGTAGGGGTAGTAGGTACACAGGAACACAAGTACAAAGCTAACATACGCGAAAGGATGGAGAAGTTTGTGACATGAATAAGAAGAAAAAAAAAGAGTTAATAAAGAATGTAACGCTCACAGTACATTCTAGAGATGAATAAATAATCATATATTAACAAGTTCTCAATATAAATGTAATTCCTGGGGACATAACACAAATAATTGAGAAGCACTGCACTAGTGTATACAGTAAGGGGTTGTGTACATGTGTTTACCCTCAGCCTTTCTTTGTGCTTTTTTCCGAGTTTTCAGGGCGTTGTAGGAGTCATATAAGTTGACAAGATAGATGTGTTTACGGTTATTAATGGCCTTGAGAACAACTTGAAGACAGTATGCCACTGACTTGGTGTAGACCGAATCAAGACCATAAATTACAACGCCACAGTAACAGTCTGCTAACTGTTACCATGACAATAGCACCGATAAAAAACAAAGGAAAGACAAAAGAAAAAAATCAAGTATTTAGACACAATTTTAGTTTGCTGTTTGGAAGTAGAAATAGAGGTATTCAAAGTCATACTACCTGAAACCTCTCGGCTAGGATACCAACCAGGAGCTGTTCAGGCAAGAGATTGCTGAGTGTGTCCTTATCGATTGTCTTAATAAAAAAACAAAGATGTTGTTTACAAAGGAACAGCCAGTAGTTGTCACATCATCAACATACATTAAGAAAAACAGTTTTGAATGTTCCAAGACAGATTACATATTTTTTTACTCAAAAATTGTACCAGGCTAGCTTGTGGGGCGTTTGTAGGCCGTGTGCCGCCTTTTTCCCGAGGTGTTTTGGATTCAGAGACGCCTTTTTCCCGAGGTGTTTTGGGTTCAGAGACGCCTTTTTCCCGAGGTGTTTTGGATTCAGAGACGCTGCTCTCGATGGGCTTTGAAGGAGCTTCCGCTGCAGCTGAGCTGAGCGGTGCTTCTGTGCCTTCAGTAGGTGAGCCAGAGGAAGCAGTTCCTGATACACCAATGTTTGCAGATATTTGAGCTGAAAGAATATGTTGAGTAAAGTTATTGATTTCAGATCTACACTTCTCAGTAACATGATCTACTGTAAGATGTCAAAAGACTGCATGACACAGTATAGTTTGCAGTGAATATTTCACACACCAGCCTCTTCCATCCTCATAGCATGTTCCGCAGCAGCACGTTTAAACAGATGTCTTGCAGCCAAGCTAACAAGAGAGGTACCATTTCTCAGCGCATTAGCGAACACAGCATCCACATTTAGGGATGCAGCTCCATAGTGATTTCCCAGAGCGGCCGCTTTGCTGCCATGACCTTAAAGAATTGAAGAGATGACAAATACATTTAAAAGTTTCCATCATAATTCTGCCCCAATTATGGGTATGTACAGCAACTTCCAAATTTGAATGCTGTTAAATATAGAATTCGAAAAACTGAAAAATAAGCCTTCCCAGTGACATAAAAACTCAGAAATGCAACTATCATCATTCCTGACACCACACGAGATGTCGCAAAAGCTTAGTTTGGCCAGCATCAAAGTATTAATTGCATGCATGTGCATAGCTTTTCGTGCGGCTTTTTGAAAAAAAAAATTCTGCTTTTGAGTCTAGTTTTATCAGAAGAATAGATAGATAGTACTTTATTGATTCCTTCAGGAGAGTTCCCTCAATATTGTCAGAGTGTGTAGGTGACGAACCCCAAGATGCAGAGATGGCGGCAGGCATTGAGCAGGGAAACATGATTTAATTTAACACTATAACCAAGAACAAACAAAAGGGTACAAACAAAAGGCGCGCACAAGGCGGAGAACAAACTTGGCTATAAAGAAAACTAACCCTTAGACAGAAACTATGGACATGAAAAACTACACTTACTGTGACGTGAAAAAACAAACACTTACGTGGCAAGAAACGAGACTATGGCATGAGCAGAGTGAACAGAAGTAGACACAGCTACAACGACACGTATATATGACAGGTAGTAGCGACAATAATCCAGCCCTGACTGGAGGACAAAGCAGATCTAAATAGCAGCTGGCTGATTGACACCAGGTGTGGCCCGGTGCCAATCAGCCACAGCTGAGGGGAAAAAACACTCAGGGATACAAGCAGGAAATAAAGACAAAATAAGAGCGCTGACAGGAAAGAAAGACAGATGCAGAGGAAAAACTAAAACATGACCAAACTGTCAGGGACAAGCCTGACAAATATACACAGTAGGCATTACAAAAGGTAACAAAAATCATACTGTCGTATTGTTTAATACTACATTTTACATTTTCCTTTTAAGACGCAACTTTTGTTACAACCCCTTAATTTTAAAAATAATTTTAAATTAGCATGACAGTAAAGACAGAGATTTTACCTGTCAGAGGGGCTCCATGGACTATAATAGCAATGCCTCTACAGTTCAGGGCAGCAAGACCCTCGGGTGATAGGTCAATATCAAAGTGCCGGGCAAGAGCTCTAGAGATGGGGTTTATCTGTAGCGTTCCCAGAGTTCCAGTTTCTCTTGCTTTGAAGATATCTGAAAGGACTAATGTACAAAGATATATGGATGTCTTAAAATCTAACATAAAAAGTGTAATTTAAGTGTAATGTATTTAATCTAAAATGAGACCATTCAGGAGATGTCACGTTACGTCATTAACATGATTACACCTGAAAAGTTTGTACAGTCACTCACTCTGTTCAGCTTTGTGTGAACCCTTTTTGCGCTGCCTCAATTTTTGCTGACACATCACAGACACGTTTGTATCTGCAGTATAAAAGGGTTAGATAATTAAATTGGCAATAAGCATCTATGAATGATTTTGTTCCTAAAAGATGTTTATGAATGACAGTGTTTGAGCGTTACCATGGTCTTTTAAATGAGGGCAGTGATCTTTGTAATACTCCAGAAGTTCTACTGGAAGACTCTCCCCGGCTTGTCTTAGAGGAAGCAGCAGTATACCGTTCATGTCAAATGCATCCATTAGATTAAGGACCTAGACAAATGATGCAATAAATGACCAAAGGAGAAATATCAGACACAATAGAAGAAGAATGACATGATCATTGGGACATTTCTAACTGTAACTAATAAGTGTATTTGCGCTAAACATTGTCAGGATCCATGCTGTGCATGAATATGAGTGAAATATATTTAAACCAGGATTACCGTATTTTCCAAACCATAGGGCGCACCGAATTATAAAGCGCACTGCCGATGAGCGGGTCTAGTCGGGTCTATTTTCATACAAAAGGCGCACCGGATTATAGGGCACATTAAAGGTATCAGATTAATAATTTTTTTTCTAAATTGAAAACACTTCCTTGTGGTCTACATAACATGTAATGGCGGTTATTCTGTCAAAATGTTGCATAGATTATGTTTTACAAATCATCTTCAAGCCGCTTTCTGACAGTCGCTTCAGGAAGCAGCTTATTGTGGGCGGTCTTATTTATGTGGCTCACCTTCGGCAGCATCTTTTCTCCGTCATCTTTGACGGGCGTGGAAGAAGTGTCAAAAGATGGAGCTCACTGTTTTAATGACATTCAGACTTTACTTAAATCAATAACGGAGCAGCATCTCCTCATTCGTGGCTCACTAGTGCAATAAGAACGCTGGAAATGTGTCCCGTGAAAAACCGTCCGACCGGAACTCTCTAGTAACTAAAGTTCCCTGGGTGAATAATGTAAACTCACTACACCGGTATGTTTTAGCGCTTTCATGACAAGTTTAATGACAGATATAAGTAAGAAATGTACGCTACTTTATATTAGAAATGGCAAGAAGATAGTGAAAAAGAAGAAGCTTTTCGACTACAGTGTCGACACGGACTACAAAGGCGGACGCACAAACATTTTCAGGACTCAAAGTTAGTTTTTCTTTTTAGAAGGCCAGTTATCTATTCAAACTGTTTTTATTTTGGTGGCAGGGGTGTTGGGGGGTGTCAAGCACCAATTAAATACATTTTGGTGTATAGATAATATGAAGCTACTGGGACCCACACTATTTATAATGTATATCAACGAAATATGTAAAGTATCAACACTGCTGAAGTTCATCCTCTTTGCTGACGATACAACCATTACATGTGCAGGTGACGACGTGAAGCAACTTCTGGCCTCTGTAACTGAGGAGATGATAACGTTAAAAACTTGGTTTAATACCAACAAATTGTCTCTGAATTTAAAGAAGACCAAAATCATGCTCTTTAGCAATCGCAAAAGTAATATACCCATCAGGATTGTTATTGATGATACACCAATAGAATATGTCCAACAAAATTCATTTTTAGGAGTGGTAATAGATGAAAATATATCATGGAAGCCTCATATAAATTACTTGAGGACAAAAGTTGCTAAATGTGTTGGAATGATGAGGAGATCATGTCGTTTATTGAACACCAATGCTCTGCTGTTATTGTATCGTTCATTTATTATGTCGTATTTAAATTATTGTGTGGAAGTCTGGGGCAATTGTTATAAATCCCATCTACAGCCTTTAGTCACTCTGCAGAAAAAGGCCATTAGGATTGTGTCCAATGTTCACTACAGACATCATTCAAATCCACTATTCATGGAGTTAAAGCAACTTAAACTGCACGATGTGATCAACTTTAAAACTGCTCAAATTATGTTTAGGGCATCCCAAAACTCTACCATCCAATATACAGAACCTATTCCAGGATAGAGATGCTCACCATAGTTACAGTCTAAGAGGAAACAACAAATTATATTTGCCTAAATTTAGAACAACTTTAAAATCAATGTGCATTTCAGTGCGTGGAGTCAGTCTGTGGAACAACTTAGGGAACGAGTTAAAAACGTGGTCTAACATCATTAAATTTAAAACACTGTTTAAAAAAGAAGTTCTGAAGAAGTGTGAGTAGGAAAGAGAGTGATGCCCTCAGCACAGAGCGATGGGAGAGAGGTGTATGGTCAGAGAGTGTTTGGGCCTGTGTGTGCGTGTATGTGTATGTGTGTGTATGTGTGTGTGTATGTGTGTGTGTGTGTGTGTGTGTGTGTGTGTGTGTGAGTGAGTGTGTTTTGTCTCGTCTTGTCTTGTCTCATAGTAACAGTGGTACTATTGTATTGTTAGTGTACAGGAGCTTTTCTTGTTTTTGTTTGTATAGTATTGTTCTTGTATTATATTGTTTATGTTAAATGTGGAATGAGTGAGAGGGGATGGGATATTATAAGCATCTGCTTCATCCAGCCCCTTTTCAAGCCTTGCATAAATGTCTCTGCCAAAATATTATTAAAAAAAAAAGTGTGTTGTGGTACTGTGCAGGTTTGAAATCAATACTTAAATTCAATTCAAGCTTAAAGGGGAACTGTACTTTATGCAATGCTGTATTTTACGAATTGAAATACATAAAAAAAAAAGAGTGTTCTTGTCTTACATAAGGATTGCGAATGAAATGCAACATTTTAAACAAGTACCGTTCCCCTTTAAAGGTCACAATGGTTTATAATGTTTTCATGTTTTATGTGGATAAGTGTTTTCAATGGTTTTTCACTTTATTGTGTAATTTTGTTGTCCCCCACAAAGATCCCTATTAGCTGCAGCTGTGCTCTACTAAACTAATAAACTCTAAAAATGCCATCAAGTACCGCTGAGAAAAATCAATAGAGGATTACATTATTATAGTCACATTTATTTCAGAGTTTAAAAAGAGCATTACCTCCTCTTCCTTACGGTACTGTGTGTCAAACTCAAGAGAGTAGAACTCAACGGGGAAAGAGCAGGGGTTTTGGACAGTGACCTCTGCTTCAATCTCCATACTGAATGGTAAGCAAGGTCCCATGTTTAGCTCTGGTGGGCAGAACACCAGCTGTGGGTCTTCACCCTGTCCCTGGGCTGTGACCACCACTGGATGCGCACCCTCAGTCACATGGATGATTAAATGTCTCTTGTAAAAGCACTGCAAAGACAGCAGTCAATTGTAAGTAAATGTGCTGCGCTTAATTTGTCTAAAGGCCGACATTTGTGTATTGTTATCAGCTTCTAATTCTACAAAATGACATTTTATTTGATTACATTATTGTCATTAAATGTCTACACCCTCTTTGAGGTGCTTACCCCCTCAATAGGACTGAACTTGACTTGGATATTGTCCCGCTCGCCGGGGGTAAGCATGCCGGAAGAAGGGGTCATCTCAAACATCAGAGGTGGTGGCCGGTTCTGCTGCAGGAACTTGCTCAGCTGGTGGAGGGGCAGGAACTTATCAATCTGAAAGAAACAAACGCAGGGGTAAGTCTCTCCCTAATGCAGTTACTTTTGTATTCATTAAACCGTATTAGGACATTTTAGTCACTAGTATAGCATATATACTAAAATTATAACTGACAGTCTGTACCTTCACAGGCTTTATGTCTTCAATTATGCTCCATTTGCAAGGCACAGATTCATGATTGTGTAGCTGTAGTATCAGAATCTGGTGGGGTAAAATGCAGAATACATTTGATACCAGGTATACTGTATAACAATGATGCAACATGAATTCACATATCAAAGTGTACAAGCTAGCCACTTAAAAATGCTGCATTGTAATTCTGTGGCAGGTCAGTTAAGAGTCTAAAGGGATGTGCTGAATTGTAAACTTTGTTGTAACAAACACCTTGTTTATTAAATTCCTTTTAAGATAGCTGCAAGCAAACATTACACATATATGTGATACGTTTGAATCACATCTTTACGAAATACTTATTATATATTTGTTGTCATTTAATGCGTAAAAGTGCAATATGTGATTGCAAGTGGCAATGTAGCAAGAAGCTAATTAGCCACTTAACACAGCATATCGTTAAAGGGAATTTTGGGGCATGTCTGATCACATACTTTTAGCATTAAGTCTTAATTTACCCCGGCAATATATTGCAATAACACCATTGGTTTTCAAACATTGATTTATACAAGAATGTTCTCCAGACAATATCAAATGTGATGGACAAGGACAAATACAACATTACAAGGGATTTCCCTTCCAGGCAACTCAAATGTAGAACGATTGGGATGGATGGGAGGAGAGAGGGCCAACCCCATAATCAATTATTTCAGATGAAACCTGTGATCATGGTTGTTTATCAGATATTATTAGTGATTATGTAACCCATGCATTGGTGGAGGGTTTCATCTGTTTTTTAGTTACTTGTCAGTGGGTCCTGAGCTACTTTTTGTCTATAACAAAGTCCCCAAACTTTATAATTCGGGGCCAGATTGGGTGAAAAGATTTCGGCTGTGGGCCAGGCTATCGATTTGTGTGTCTGGAATGTATGTATCAAATCATTAAATTGAGGAAAAACACCACCTTTGAGGCATCCACAATGGAGAATAACTAAAAATAACACCATCTGAAAAATTGTATCAATTATATGATAAAATATATGTAAAACTAAAATATAAATATAAATAATACATTAGCAAGTGGGCACAGTGTATGTGCCTCACAATACAAAGGTCCTGGGTTCGATCCCCAGGCTTGGGGTCTTTCTGTGTGGAGTTTGCATGTTTTCCCCGTGACCGCATGGGTTCCCTCCGGATACTCCGTCTTCCTACCACCTCCAAAGACATGCACCTGAGTATAGGTTGATTGGCAACACTAAATTGGCCCTAGTGTGTGAATGTGAGCCTGAATGTTGTCTGTCTATCTGTTGGCCCTGCGATGAGGTGGCGACTTGTCCAGGGTGTACACCGCCTTCCGCCCGAACGCAGCTGAGATAGGCTCCAGCACCCCCACGAACCCAAAAAGGACAAGCGGTAGAAGATGGATGGATGGACATTAGTAAGTTAATAAAAACTTAACATTGAGAGAATAATAGTACCGTAATTTTCGGACTATAAGTCGCAGTTTTTTTCATAGTTTGGCCGGGGGTGCAACTTATACTCAGGAGCGACTTATGTGTGAAATTATTAACACATTATTGTAAAATATCAAATAATATTATTTAGCTCATTCACGTAAGAGACTAGACCAGGGGTCTCAAACATGCGGCCCGTGGCCCAATTGCGGCCCGCGAGACGTTATTTTGCGGCCCCCACCTTAATATGAAAGTTTAATGTTAGTGCGGCCCGCGAGTTTTAAATGAATGGCGCTTGACAGCGTTGTGTGCGGAGCTGAAGGAATCTACCAATCACGGTGTGGCGAGGGCGTGTCGTGATGGCACTGCCTTAAGTGTCCTCTAGAACAGGGGTCACCAACCTTTTTGAAACCAAGGGCTACTTCTTGGGTACTGATTAATGCGAAGGGCTACCAGTTAGATACACACTTAAATAAATTGCCAGAAGTAGCCAATTTGCTCAATTTACCTTTAACTCTGTTATTATTAATAATTAATGATATTTATCTTTGTGGAAACACTGATTATCTTAATGATTTCTCACAATAAATATATATAGAAACAGATACATATCAATATGCAACACTTTATTTTTATATTTTCTCTAAGTGCACATTTTTCAAATTGAACATTTTCAAATGATCACTTCTAAGACAGTCTTGTGAAATCACAATATCCCATTTTAACTAGCTAGCCACTAACATTTTTGAACAAATCATGAATTACTTTGCACCATGTTTGTACAAATAATAACTCATGTAAAATACAAAAGTAAACTCTCACATTTTTAAATCATGTCACACTTTGAACTGGACACCAAATCTGTTATCTGTTTCTTTGTCAGTTAGTGGGAAGCCTGGCATTGCATGCTGTTAACTAGTGTGTTGTACTCTGGTGTGTAACTTGACACTGCAACTCTGAGTGAGTCTTGCAGATGTGCATCAGTGAGGCGTGTTCTGTGTTTGTTCTTGATGAAGTTCATGTCAGAAAAGGCTGATTCACAAAGATAAGAATTTTCCTCATTGTTTGCGGAACCTTCTTAATCTTTTGGACATATTTTCACAGCAATCTGGCCTTAAGCTTAATTATGATAAATGTAAAATGTTAAGGATCGGAAATCTAAAGGGAACGTCCTTTCGAATGGAATGCAAAGTGCCTGTTTTGTGGACAGATGGACCAGTTAACATACTTGGTGTTGTTGTCCCAGAAAATCTGGAAGATCTAGGCTCAGTAAATTATGATAATCGACTAAGAAAGCTGGACAAAATTATGCAAATATGGAAAGGGAAATCCCTAACCTTGTATGGTAAAATGTCTATTGCCAACTCGTTAATTATTCCTCAATTTATTTATTTGTTTTTGTTATTACCAGCTCCATCACAAAACTTTTTAAAGATTCATGAGCGGAGGGTCTTTGATTTTGTCTGGAACGGCAAACCAGAAAAGATTAAAAGAAAGGTTTTGTACAAAGAGTATGAATATGGAGGCCTGAAACTTCTGAACCTTGAAGCTATGTGTCTGTCTTTAAAAGCATCAATTGTTCCAAAGATGTATTTAAACATTGAGTGGTACACAAATGTCCTGTTGGACAAAAAACATGTACTGTATCAAAAGAAATTGTATCCTTTTTTACAAGTGATCCCCTCCCAGAGAGTCTGCTGGGAAACATGGCGGGGTTCATAAAGGAAACAATCCACTCATAGTGGTGTTTTCAATTTTATGTGCCAGAAAAAAGAGACGATATTTTGCAGCAGTTAATATGGATGAACTCTAATATTGTAATAGATGGAAAGCCTATCTTTTGGAAAAATATGTTTGAAAGAGGAATCATTTTTGTCAATGATATTATCAATGAGAATGGTAAAATTATGAAGTATGATGAATTTAGAGCTATGTATGGTGATGCTTGCTCAAGCTTTTCATTTTATCAACTAACTGGAGTAATTGGGAAAAGATGGAAACAAATAATTAATTATGGAACTACTAAATTATTAGTTTGTAAACCTCTAATAAGAAATTCTAGTTGGCAAAAAGGAACTAAAATAAATAGAAAAATATATAATTTTTATTTAATAAAGAAATCTTTGAAGGCTGCCTCATACAACACAAATGGAAAATGGGAGGACTTTTTTGACTGCCCATTGCCATGGGATGCCATATTCAAACTAATCTATAAAACCACTATCGATGTGCAAAATCGTTATTTTCAAATTAAAATTATTTATAACTTCTTACCCACAGGGAAAATGTTAAAATTATGGAATATGAGAGAGTCAGATGATTGCCGATTTTGTTGTCAGGAGCCTGAATCCACCCTGCATTTGTTTTGGTATTGTCATATTGTGTCTTTGTTTTGGGTGGAAGTTGAAAAAATGTGTTTAAGGATTGGTTTGTTTATGAAGCTTAATGTGGTTTCTGTTATTTTAGGAGAGTTCATTGACAATCATGATTTAGTCAATTTAATTATAGTACTCTGTAAAATGTTTATTTTTAAGGCCAAAAACAGATATTCACTTAGTATTACTTTCTTTAAAACATTTATTCAGTATTTTCTAACTTTAGAAAGTTACATGGTTGAAAACGATAATGATGCCAAAAAACATTTAAAAAAAGATGAGAAGTCCTCGAAGGCTTATTTTGAAAGTATAATTATGTGTATAGATTATATGATATCTGTTGTTGTGTTCACTCATTTGAGTGACCTGGACATAATCTGGACTGTACATAAATGCTTATTTTGAAAATGTAATTTTGTTTATAAATTATATGCAATCTGTTGTGTTCCCTAATTTTTTTCTGTGTAAGTGAATGAAGGTTGCTGAGTCCGACTTGGACATTATCTGGACTGGGCCTGGTTTAAAAAACCCTTTAAACAAATCTAATTTCATTGAAAACCTGGTCTGTTGAAGATAAGGCCCTTTTTAAAAAAAATAAAATAAAATAAGATAAATAAATAAAAAACATTTTCTTGGATAAAAAAGAAAGTAAAACAATATAAGAATAATTACATAAAAAATAGTAATTAATGAAAATGTTAGTGGACCAGCAGCCTATACAATCATGTGTGCTTCAGGGACTGTGTCCCTTGCAGATGTGTTGTCTATGTTGTGGGAACCAGAATATTGGTAGCAGAAAGAAATAACCCCTTTGTGTGAGTGGGTGTGGATGAGTGTGCATGGGGGAGGTTGTTTGGGTTGATGCACTGATTGAAAGTGTATCTTGTGTTTTTCTATGTAGATTTAATTTAAAAAAAAAAAAAAAATTTTTTTTTTTTTTTTTTTTAGAACAGGCCCGCGGGCGACTCATCTAGTCCTTACGGGCGACCTGGTGCCCGCGGGCACCGCGTTGGTGACCCCTGCTCTAGAAACTGTCACGGCATCATCTTTATCTCCATACTAACAGTGTGCCGGCCCAGACACATGTTGTATGAGGATTCTTGCAAGACATACAGTACTTGAGGAACAGCCACACATGTCACACTGAGGGTGGTCATATTTTATTTAATTTTTTAACACTGTTACAAATATGCGCCACACTGTGAACCCACACCAAACAAGAATGACAAACACATTTCGGGAGAACATCCGCACCTAAACACAACATAAACACAACAGAACAAATACCCAGAATCCTTTGCAGCCCTAACTCTCCCGGGCTACAAATCCCCCCACGCCCCCGCGCTAAACCCAACCTCGCCTCCTCCCAACCCCGCCCACGTCAAACCCACCCCCCCGCCCCCCCATCTCCCGAATTCGGAGGTCTCAAGGTTGGCAAGTATGCATTGACGTCACTTGCGTGATGCAAGCAGAGAAACATTTTGCCGATTTTTCACGACACCCGCACACGCTCTTCCTCCCTCCCTCCCTCCCTGCCTCCCTCGCTCGCCCGCCTGCTCGCTCCCGCTGTAAACAGTCCGGGCGGGGAAGACGAGCACTCCGCCGAAGGACCGAATGACAATACAAAAGTGTGGTGCACTGGACCCCAGCGCTGATACTCCGACAGAGAGTCGCTGGGCGAATCAGACGTGTAACAAGTTAGTGGTGATGTTAGCCCTTTCGGGGCTAATTGTGCTACCGTAACTGTAAACTCCACGGCGAGCACCCCCCCCCTCCCTCTCCCGTTGGCTCCAGACAGAGACAATTTTTGATGCAATATAACTTTGTTGAGCACAGGGGCACCCCGACGTGTCTTATTTCATTTAATTTCATTTTTATTTATCTCCTTCATTGATGTGCATCTTTGATCGATAGACAATTATACCTCAATTATTCAATTATACATTTACACACCAATGCCTGAGAAGGAGCAGGATGAAGCAAAATCTTATATTTTTCTGCCCCCTTCAACATAATACGTAGTCTTACTTAATGATATCATATAAACCAACAATTACATCCAAATATAACGAAAACAAACAAAAAAACACACAAAAAAACACAAGAAGTGCAAAACTTCATGATGTACAAACCAAACAAAAAAAACAAAAGAAGTAATATACACCTCACAGGATGATACAAAACAAATACAAAACCAGGCAAAAAATAAGTAAAATAATAAATATAAAGCAAAATGTAAACACTTATGGCTGTCCATATGATCTTATTGTTCTGTCTTTATATATTTTTTCAATTGGAATATATTTTTACAATCTTTTATCTCCTTGTAAAGAGAATTCCATAGTTTAACCCCCACCACTGATATGCACATTTGTTTTAAAGTTGTCCTTGAATACTGATGTTGGAAATGACCTTTTCTTCTATGCTCTTCATTCTCAGAAGTGATGACAAACATTTTTTGTAAATTTGCTGGTAATGTTTTACTTTTAGCCTTAAACATGACACATAATGTCTGTAACTTTACTAGCTCCTGTAATTTCAATAAACCCGAATTAATAAATAATATGTTAGTGTGTTCTAAGTAATCTACTTTATGAATAATCCTTATGGCTCTTTTCTGTAGTTGATACAGAGAAAGTTGCGGTGCACAAGGAATAAAATTTGAAATGTCATTATACAACTAGACATGCTGAGGAGTATGCAAAATACCAGGGAGATGAGAGAGTGAACCGGGTTGCAAATTTTAAAACCAGTCTACTGAGGCAACAAGATTTTGTCAAGAAAGTAAGCGAAAAGAGCGATGCAGCAGTCAAAGCTAGCTACATGGTGAGTGAGATGGTTGCTAGGGCGGGAAAGCCATTCAAAGAAGGTGAATTCATTAAAAAGTGCATGTTAGATTTTTTTTAAGAAATCTTTTCTTGCGGCCCAGCCTCACCCAATTTCTGCATCCAGTGGCCCCCAGGTAAATTGAGTTTGAGACCCCTGGAGTAGACGTATAAGATTTCATTGGATTTAGCGATTAGGAGTGACAGATTGTTTGGTAAATGTATAGCATGTTCTATATGTTATAGTTATTTGAATGACTCTTACGATAATATGTTACATTAACATACCAGGCACGTTCTCAGTTGGTTATTTATGCGTCATATAACGTACACTTATTCAGCCTGTTGTTCACTATTCTTTATTTATTTTAAATTGCCTTTCAAATGTCTATTCTTGGTGTTGGGTTTTATCAAATACATTTCCCCAAAAAATGCGACTTATACTCCAGTGCGACTTATATGTTTTTTCCCTTCTTTATCATGCATTTTCGGCCGCTGCGACTTATACTCCGGAGCGACTTATAATCCGAAAAATACGGTAGTAATGTAATAATTAAGTTAGAAAACAAAACAATAAATAATTGAAAAAACATAAGAGTTTAACATGATCAGTAAAAAGCCTAATCATAAAGGTTTGTCTTTAACCTTTTTTAAAGAAACAAATTCAATGCTCTCTGGCAAGCTGCTCCACAGGTGGGGGCCATAGTGGCTCAATGCCGCTTCACTGTGGGTCTTTGTTCTGGTATTTGGTCAAGATAAAAGGCCAGTGCCACAGGATCTCAGGATCCGCGAGGGTTGATAATGTAAAAGCAGGTCAAATGCTTTTGTAGATAAGAAAGCGCAAGGCCATTAAGACATTTGAAAACTAATAATATAACTTTATGTGTGTTAGGGTTGTACCAGTACTTACTGGTAATTAAGTACAGGGGTACTAATAAATTAAAAAGGATACTAAACTGCCTTTGAAATATACCGTTACTATTTTTTCGTCTGCATGCTGCCGTGACGTTGCTGAGCTGAGGCGCAGGTAAAGTGTGTCAGCGCACACACACAAAATCCATACACGCAGAAACAGTGTGAAGAGGGAAAATGGCGAATAAATGGCAATTCTACTGGTTAATAAAGAGGTTGCGGGCGCAAGGCACAATATGGAGATATTTTTTGCTTCAAAACTCACGATAAAGTTGACGCTTTAAACACGGAAGTGTCGAGCTGCAAGCTCTGCTTAAACATGCCTCTCCAAATGTGGCGATTAATATTACCACTTTTGCTTCAAACTAAGGTAAACATTTAAATAACAAACATTCAGACCTGCACAAGGAGTATATTTAAAGACCAACAGATAATAATGTAGTTAACTTGCTCCCATGCTGTGCACATTTATGCGTACACAGCTGCTTGGCTTGTTGCCAATTATTAGCGGAGTCAAAACCGCCCACGTAGCGCAAACTATTGCAAGAGAAATGACAGAATTTTGTAATAAATTCCTACAGTTTGTGTTTTATCTTTATAATGTGTGTTTTACCAGCTATATGCTTTTATAACCATACTATTGTTTTTAGTATTTACTAATGATTTTATTTGTCCTAACGCACAGATCAAAATTGGCAACCATAAATCATGAAGCATTTAATACAATATCAATAAAGCCTTCTATTCTATTCTAAACTCATCCTAGATTATGGCAGGCTATATGCAAGTTACTTGAATAATGTAGTAAGCTAAGCTGCTAGTTACTATCAATGAAATGTAGCTAAGCTAAAAGGGACCCCACAAGTGGCTACAAGAGAAGAATCATTCTGTACTTACAAACTCTACAAAAGTCAGAAGCCATCAACCGGGCATTGTATTACCAGTTAAACCCACAAGAAACCATCCCTGGCATATATGGCCTTCCAAAAATACACAAAAGGTGGGACTCCCATCAGACCCATTGACAGCAGAACATCCAATATTGCTAAAAGTATGTGGCCAACATCCAGCAACTTTGGTTGGCAAAACTCCACATCATGTCCAAAACTCAATTGACTTTGTAGGGAAAATCAGAGATCTAATACTGAACAAAAATGAAACCGTAGTTTAATTCGTCACCTCCCTGTTCACCTGTATTCCAAGCCAGGATGCAGAAGAGAACGTGAGGCAACGTCTGCAAGGTGATCCCGCCTTACAGGATAGATCCACACTAAACCCAGAACAGATTTGTTTTTTTACTGGAACTTTGCCTTAACACTATCATGAGAACGTTTTACCGACAAAAACATGGTTGTGCAATGGGATCACCTGTATCCGCCATAATAGCAAACCTTTACACAGAGGACATGAAAAAGAGAGTTCTGGGCTCTTTTAACGGAGCAGCACCAAGTCATTGGTACAGATATGTGGACGACACATGGGTGAAAATCAGACACCAAGAAGTGCAAGCCTTCACCGAGCACATGAAGTCAGTGGACAAAAACATCAAGTTCACACGTGAGGATGTCAAAGACAGTAAGTTGCCTTCTTTGGACTGTGATGTCCACATTGGAGAAAACAGGGGCCTCCGTGTCGGGGTTTACCGAAAACACCCACGCACCGATCAATACCTACCTTTGACTCACACCACCCACTGGAACACAAACTGGGCGTTATCAGAACCCTACAACACAGAGCTGATAATGTTCCTACCAGCCCACAGGACAAAGAGAAAGAGCATAAGCATTTGAGGGAAGCCCTCAAAATCTGTGGTCACCCCAGCTGGTCTTTTGTGAAATGTGCATCCAGTTCCAGAAATAACAAGAAAACAGTGGACGAGGAGGAAAAAGGTGACAGACGCAAAAATATTGTCATTCCATATGTATCAGGTCTGTCTGAGAAACTCAGAAGAATTTTTAACCAACACAATATCCCAGTACACTTAAAACCAGCCAACACCCTGAGACAGAGACTGGTGCATCCTAAAGACCGGACACCCCACACCCACAAAATCAATCTGGTGTATGCTATCCAGTGTAATGACGAATTCACTGATTCATATATTGGGGAAACAAAACAACCAATTCCATATTTTTGAATTTACATTGTGGAGAAAAAAAAGTCCTCCTTTCTGTCCAATACCACATGAAAGTGGTTGTTTTCGGCATCTTATTTATTCGTTTTTATACACTTTATAAGAAATACATTGACGGCAAACGCTGTAGCTTGCTAGCTAGTACATGCTAGGTTTTGACAGCTGGTGCGACACAAAAGTTTGTTGAAATAAAAAGTTTCTCGCCTTTCTGTCAGTCGTTTTTTTCTTAATACTGAGCTACCCGCAATCAGCGACATTTCCCAAGATCTTCGGGTCCAAGGAATGTCAATCGAGTGACTAAAGTGACGTCATAATCAAGAATGATGAGCCCGAATTTTTAGGACTATTTTTTTTAATCCCTGGCTGGCGTTGACTGACACACCCTCCGCGATCGACCGGTAACTCGCGATTGACGTAATAGGCACCCCTGGCCTAGTATGTTTAATATCTTTTTATTTTAATTCCAATCTTCTAAAATTGTTCTATATATATATATATATATATATATATATATATATATATATATATATATATATATATATATATATATATATATATATATATATATATATATATATATATATCCATCCATCCACCTATCCATTTTCAACCGCGGAAGGCGGGGTACACCCTGGACAAGTCGCCACCTCACCACAGGGCCAACACAGATAAACAGACAACATTCACACTCACATTCACACACTAGGGCCAATTTAGTGTTGCCAATCAACCTATCCCCAGGTGCATGTCTTTTGGAGGTGGGAGGAAGCCGGAGTACCTGTAGGGAACCCACGCAGTTACGGGGGAGGACATACAAACTCCACACAGAAAGATCCCGAGCGCAGGATCGAACCCAGGACCTTCGTATTGTGAGGCAGACGCACTAACCCCTCTGCCCGATTTTATATATATATATATATATATATATATATATATATATATATATATATATATATATATATATATATATATATATATATATATATAAAAATATATATATATATATTATATATATATATATATATATATATATATATATATATATATATATATATATATATATATATATATATATATATATATAAATATATATATATATATATACATATATATATATATAATATATATATATATATATATATATATATATATATATATATATATATATATATATATATATATATATATATATATATATATATATATATATATATATATATATATATATACATATATATATATATATATATACATATATATATATATATGCATTAGGGCTGTGAATCTTTGGGTGTCCCACGATTCGATTCAATATCGCTTTTTGGGGTCACGATTCGATTCAAAATCGATTTTTTTTTTCAATTCAACACGATTCTTGATTCAAAAACTATTTCTTCCCGATTCAAAACAATTCTCTATTCATTCAATACATAGGATTTCAGCAGGATCTACCCCAGTCTGCTGACATGCAAGCAGAGTAGTAGATTTTTGTAAAAAGCTTTTATAATTGTAAAGGACAATGTTTTATCAACTGATTGCAATAATGTAAATTTGTTTTAACTATTAAATGAACCAAAAATATGACTTATTTTATCTTCGTGAAAATATTGGACACAGTGTGTTGTCAAGCTTATGAGATGCGATGCATCTTTTTTTTATTTTTTATAAATGTCTAATGATAATGTCAATGAGGGATTTTTAATCACTGCTATGTTGAAATTGTAACTAATATTGATACTGTTGTTGATAATATTCATTTTTGTTTCACTACTTTTGGTTTGTTCTGTGTTGTGTTTGTGTCTCCTCTCAATTGCTCTGTTTTTTGCAGTTCTGAGTGTTGCTCGGTCGGGTTTGGTTTTGGAATTGGATTGCATTGTTATGGTATTGCTGTGTATTGTTTTGTTGGATTGATTAATAAAAAAAATAAATAAAAAAATAAATAAAAAAAATAACATTTTAAAAAAATGAGAATCGATTCTGAATCGCACAACGTGAGAATCGCGATTCGAATTCTAATGGATTTTTTCCCACACCCCTAGTATGTATATATATATATATGTATATATATATATATATATACACATATATATATATATATATATATATATATATATATATATATATATATATATATATATATATATATATATATATATATATATATATATATATATATATATATATATATATATATATATATATATACTGTATGTATCTATTATAAAGTAATTATGTACAGCAGATATGGGCATCAACATTAACCTGAGCGGGCTGGTCAGGACTGATACGTTTACATTTATTTTACTTATTACTTATCTTTCAGATAATTTTACATATATTTTACTTAGTACTAATATTTATTTTTGTAATTAAGTTAAAAAATGAAAACTGGGAGCACTTTTTGTTAAAGATAATCTAACATCAGGTTTTCATTGGTAACATCTTACCTTACACATGCCACACCGCACATTTTCAAACTGCAGTATTTCTGTGGAAACCGAGATCGACGGGACGGTCACCACAGCACACAGACGTACCTGCACTGATGGGGCACCTATGACCTATTACCCAAGAACAATGTGTAATTAAAGAAAATGAGATGACATTGAAATCAACAGCAAAAAAATACTTTAAAGAAGGCACCTGAATTGGAATGACCGCACTTCTGATCCCCATTGGCAGGTTTCCTCTTCGAGGATCAAATTCCACAGTGAAAGACTCTGACTCACCACAAGAAAGGTTTTTTACGCTACCAAATTCTACCCTGAAACCTGAAGGAGCAAGCACACATTCACAATGTTTTATTAGTATAACAATAAAAAGAAAAGTGAAACACTAATGTGCCTATTGATTATTTGTCACTGTACAATGATGGGTACAGTCAAACATGTCCAAGTTAAAATATAGCACTAACTTTGAGTACATTTTCAGTTTTAACAATTCAAATAGCAAACATTTGTCATACTCTTATATATACAAATATGTACTAACATTTCTTAACTAAGTTTAATGAAAATTACACATCACCCAAAATGTATTAACCATGATACATTACCATCAGTGACTTTGTTGTTGGCGTGGAAGGACACAGGTAATGACCCGTTATTGGTCAATCTTACAGTTTTTTTCAGGACTTGGCTTGGAACAACATAACCAAAATCCAAAACAAACTCAGGAAGGCAGAACCTAAGGAAATGAGAAAAGAACAGTGTAGATGCAAATGAAGATACTGTCGATATTATTTTACAACATTACATGAAGGATTGCCACAATCGTATTGATCTCAACCAGTAGTTTCTTCTCCTAGCCACAAGACTTGAAGGGAGGCACCGCAGCTTGACATATTGATCATGCCGAAAATATATCAAGACAATGAACCTGGTTGAATTCACTATGAGTCGAGCATTCTGAGATCGTATTAAGATGAGAGTCCAAGAAATGAAGAGAATTAGAGCCACGGTCCAGAATGAAACAACAGGGATCCAATAGTACATCTGCAAGATGGTACCCAGGGATTAACTACTAGGGCAGGGGTCGCCCAACCGCTGATCATGCCACCCCTAATATTTGACAGGCCACCACAGCTGCCACCCCACTCAAGAGGCGGAACAATTTGAAACAGTGTTTTTCAAACTGTGATACGTGTACCACTGGGGATCCAGTGGCAAAATATATTTTTAAAACCTATGTGGATATGGGTAGTCTCAGTGCCTATTGCGTTCTCAATACGCTGATACGCTGAGGAAATGGGTTCCAACATTACTTATTTTCAACAATATAATCATTGCTAGCGTTGGTTGTAGTTTGTTTTAGTCTTTGTTTTGTGATAGTACTGACAATAACCATATGATTGCCATTTGTTGTGATATTGTACGCAGGCATGATGTACTTCTTCCTGAAAATAGCCTAATTTCTGTGTAAAATGTGTTGGTTAGAGATTTGTTATTGACAAAATGCTTGTCTATTCAGCTATTATGGTCCCGGCACCTCAACCCCTAGTAAGAGGCAGTGGAACTTTGAAGTTCCTTGGAGTAGCCCAGTCGATGGAGCTGGAGTCGGCTGCGTATCTGGCAACCTCAGTCAGGGAGAGAGGGAGGGGATGACATAATTTTGACCGTGATTGCAGTACCATTTCTGGCCACATTATTACATATGGCTCCTTTAACTGACATGTTAGTTAACGTATAAATACCAGGCGAAAATGTTTACTTTTGTTTTGTAGATGGGTGGGACAAGTTCAGAATGTATGCAATCACAGCTCTTTAACAGCTACTAAAGAAAGAGGATGGGGTTTAGTTATGAATGAGAGCCAATCAGATGCTTTCCTTGTAAGATGAGAAGGTCACCGCAAAAAAATAACGGTTAAGGTGACGCTTTACACAGAGAGGCGCCCCGGTGCGACTGCAAGCTCTGCTTTAAAACATGCCTCGCCAAATGTGGCGATTAGTATTACCACCTTTGCTTCAAACTTCAGTAAACATTCAAATAACAAGCATTCAGATCTGCACAAGGAATTATAAAGAGTGACAGGTAATAATCTAGTTGTTAAACTTTTCCTGCTGTTCGGCTCCCAATACATTAATTTAGGGCTGTATAAGTAAACATTGACATTGATTTGAGTCCCTCCAGGCACAACGTTTTCGTTGGGGGTAACACCCTTCACTTTACCTGGCAATGGGTCTGCTAAGCTCCGCTTTCGAGTCAGAATTTCAAAGCCGCCGCTTTGTAACAATCTGGTTGCTATATTAGTTTTGTAGGACACAACCGGACCTGTTCATGTAACAATCCGGTTGTTATATTATTCCTTTTGCAGGACAGAACCAGACCCGTTCATCACTACTGCGCAGTGCACAGTGCACACGCTACAGCTCTCTCGCTTCCCTCGCCCACTCACTCACTGATGTCACTCACCCAACACATTGGCATTCTCGCAAACACACATACTCTACTCTCATAACATAGTTATGAGATTAGCTCCGTTGTTAGGGACATAAAGACACGTAGACGCACACAGAGTTGCTTGGCTTGTTGCCACTTTTTAGCAGAGTCCAAACTGCCCAATTAGCGAAAACTAATGCAAGAGAAATTACTGAATTTTGGAAAAAATTCCTACAATTTGTGTTTTATCTTCAACACTGAGTGTTTTACCTGCTGCATGTCTTATCTGTGTATTGTTAGGCATCATTGTGTTTTTAGTATTTACTAATGATTGTATTTGTCTTAAAGCATTGACCAAGAGTGGCAACCATAAATCATGAAGCATTTAATACACTGTCATTAAAGCTTTCTATTCTATTCTAACCTAATCTTAGATTATGGCAGGCTATATATAATATGGAAAATTGTAAATTGTTCTTGGAGTGCAATATAAAACATAGTTTAATGTATTGTAAGATTTTCTGTTAAAATGAAGCCAATATTGACATTTGTTGGGGTCCCCTTTTTTTGGAAAAGTATTGAAAAGTATCAATATACATTTTGGTATCGGTACCAAATTATTGGAATCAGGACAACCCTACCTGCCACTACATAAAAGACTACCTCACAAACCGCCTTCAGCATGACAAACTTGGCCCCCCACATCTCCTCAACCCTCCCCTGCAGCACAAGCTTTCCCCAAGGTTGTGTGCTAAGTCCTCTTCTGTAAATAATAACAATAATAATGAATTACATTTGTAACACACTTTACATTTGTTAAAATCTCAAAGTGCTACAAAGTATATAAAAAAATAAAAAATAAAATAAAAAGTAAAAATACAAAGTGAGAAGACCATCAGCGGCAATACCTCTCACCCCGCCCACGACCTGTTGACCTGTTGCCCTTTGGACACCACTTCAGGTCAATTAGATCCCACACCACCAGATCTACAAACTGTTACGTCCCATGGGCCATGAGGACTTCAAACACAACATGAGCTGCCTTCCCCTCCACCCTTTCCCACATATCAATAATCCGCTTCACTTTGCACCTTCATTTAAAAAAATCAACATACCTCACTGTACTGTTTCTGTAACATTTTGTACCATACAATTTGCACTGTATATATACTTTTATGCCAGTTTATTAGCTACCTCACTGTGCTGTTGTAACATTTTACACCATACTGTTTGCACAGTATGCATACTTGTATACGCCAGTTCATTACCTACATCACTGTACTGTTGTCCTAACACACTAGCTCTCTAATGTGCGCTCAGTTGCAATTTTAAATTATGTTCAAAATTGATATGAAACGCTTCACTTCCCGTCATACTTGGGAGTCTTCGTTGTGGGTGGAATTCACCCTTGCAACACAACGATTCTCACTTTATGGTGCGCTTTTCTCCCGAATATGCTGCTGAGTCACTGTCCTGAGCTATGGACGGACGGCACATTAAGTTCCCACTCGAAGTTATTCCCCTTGCGCTAAAGCTTGAAACAAATGGCCCAAAACATGGCATGCACCTCAGGAGGTGTAACAAGCAAATGGCACTGGCAACTTTGAGAATAACTGATCTAGTAAATGCATACTTGCTGAGTTTGTTCCATTTTTTGGTGGAACCTTGAATGTTCCCAAGCTCCACAAGGCTCTTGCTCACGGCCAAAGCATTTTCTGTGACCAGCATGTTCTCAATCTCCATAAAAAACAACTCTGTATGCTAAGAAGACAAGGGAAAGATAAGTGTAAGGTTAATCTATACTAAGTGTATACTTGTTGCATATACTGTAAGTGCATTACTTTAGCATCTTTAATAGGACAAGTAATATTTACAAATTCACCATCTAATAGAACAGAATTTTTGAAAACCTAAAATCAGTGACGTTTATTTCCAGGACTCACATTAGGGACATGAGCAACCTGTGCTTCCATGGCTGTTCTGACCCTCTCAGCCACATCACTGTGGGATTCCTTTGCTGTAAGGTAATTACAGTATATCATTTAATCAAAACCGGTCTAGACAGTTTTATGGTTCAGATAATAACACATAATTAAAGAGGTGTCCTAAGGTGAGATATTTTGCAATGTATTAGGTATTATCACATTTACCCCTGCACAATACTATGTTAATGTCTGTGTATTGCTTAGGTGTACATGTACCAAGTGTCCGAGGCAAATTCAAGGAGATCCGTGGGAATACTCCCTCTCCTTTGAGCGTGATAACTTGTGGTGGTAAGTGAGCCACCACCAGTTGAAGCTGCTCCTCAAACCTCGTAGGGATGCCAGGGAGGTAGAGCACACACAGGCAATGCTGTGAGCCAGCATCAATGTAACCCTGTCATACACAACACTTGTTGTAAAATGAGTTCTCCTGCATCTTCAATGACTCTTCAAGTTCAACTCACTGTTGGGGGGATGACCATGGGTTGCCCAGGTTGGATCTCTTCTTTCTGCTCATATGATGTTTCCGGAGTTACATCTGACTGTGACTGCTCCACTGAAGTATTCTCCTTTTCAGGCCTTTCAATACTGAATTTGAATCCCACTTTTCCAGTATTTCTTAGAATTACGCTCGATTCCCCAATTTGATCAAAACGCTGGAATAATAAAAACAAGAGTTTAAGGAAAACACCAAGACTATACTTTTCAGTTTCTTCTATTCAGACAAAAATTAGGTATAGGATATGTAAGTTTATACCAATCGTTAAGCCTTTTGAAGACTGTAGGTGCCAGTCGAAATATACCAAGGCCAAGACGAGGGACAAAGCATTGCAATTGGCTTTGTACCTAGAAGGAGAGGCTCTTTCGTGCCTCCTGCTGCTGGACCTTGAACAGCAACGGTGCTATGCTGCCCAAGTAGGGGCACTCAAGAAGAGGTTCGGATATGGTCTCAGTCAGCGCGATTAAAAACTGAACTGAGAGGGAGGTGCAGGAAGCCTGGTGAGTCAGTCTGGGCTGGCTAATGACATTGAGGGCCAGGTGTGCCGTGCATTTTGTCACTTGCCTGCTGATGCACGTAATATTCTGGCCACTGACCTGTTTTTCGGGGCCATTTACTCCCCGGGGGCAATTTACTCCCCCTGACCTGCTCGTGCAAGTGCAGATTCAACACCCAAAGTCCCTGAAAGAGGCGCTGGAAGCTGCCATTGAGAGGGACATGCTGGGGAGGCGGCTACAGCCTGTGGACTGGAAAATAAACCCCATTCAGTGAGGACGGCATTGTCGCACCCGGCCTGTGAGAAGGCTCCAGCCTGGGCAACGGAAATGACCGAACTACTGATGGCAGTGACTCTACAAGGCACACATGCCCCGCGCCCCATGCAGGTGTCCTTGTAGATGTAAGCCGAGTAACGGCGCTGTGCCCGCATTGTCAGGAATAAGCGGGCCCCTGCTATCACCGCGGTCCCTGCGTTGCCAGTACAGGCCCGTCAGTCAGTGAAAGGGGCATGTCGGCACAGCCAGGAGGGAGGGGCTCAGTCCTCACCAGAAGCAGACGACAGCACGCCTTGGACACCTTCCTCATGCTTTCGGCCAAATGGAGGAGCCCAGTGGCACAGCCAGGGAGGAGGGGCTCTATCTCCTCAGAAGCAGAAAACAGCAATGCACCTACTATGGCAGTGGGCTGGGTGGCAGGGGGCTCCAAAGGAGAAGGTTCCTGCCACATTGCTGTCTTCGTCCAGGGTGTGCCTACTGCGGGCCTATTGGACATAGGGTCATCGGGAACGCTGGTGAGACTGGTGCAGCTCCCCACAGTCACAGGCCAGCTAGTTCCCATGGTGGGGTAGAGGTTCCTGTGGTTGTGTGTGGGGGGCAGGCGGGTTTGCCATCTAGTTTGGGTGGCGGATGTGCTAGACTACTGCATCTTAGGGCTGGACTTCCTCCAGGACACTGGGTGCCTGCTGGGTACACTTAACTTTCCAGGGTGCCCTACGGTTGCCATGGGTCGCCTAGTTCCCGGCCCCCTGACGACTGTCCTGCCCGCCCAGGCACTGTCGATGCTTAACACAACCCCTAACTACTATTGCTGCCATTGCCATGTCCCCCTTCAGCCAACAAGTGGCGAGTCAGAGATGTTTGCTACCAGAGGGTACCAGCCCATGGCAGTGCCAGCCCAAGGCGGGACCGCCCACAGACCCCCGTCAGCAGCCATCCCCCCTGGCCCTAGAGGGAGGGCAGAGAGAGGAGTACAGAAACCTGCAGGAGCAGCTGAAATATCTGCTGATAGAATCCCAGGATCATTTTGCAATGAACAAGAGTGAGGTGGGAAGAACCCACTTGGCAGGGCATGTTATAGACACTGGCCTGGCATGGCCAATCAAGTGCCACACATGGCCGCATCCTCTTGCTCAACAGCAGGTATGCGACAAGGCCATGGACGACCTGCTGCAGGCTGAGTTTATCAAGCTGTCTGACAGGTCATGGGCAGCACCTGTGGTCATGGTCGCAAAGAAGAAGGTAGGTGACTGGCGATTTTGTGTGGATTACAGATGGTTGAACGATATGACCACAATGGACTCTTACCCCCTCCCCCGTATAGACGAAACCTTGGACTCATTCTCCAGCTCCTTGTGGTTTACCACACTAAACCTTAAGAGCGTATACTATCAAGTCCCTCTTTCTCCCAAATCCCGTCCTAAATCCGCCTTTTGTACTGCTTCAAGGTCCTTAGTTTTGGGCTCTGCAATGCCCACACCACTTTTGGTGGCCGGTATCCCCCATCAAAGAGAGCAGCCCAGACAGTGTAGATGGTCTCTGGACCGTTTGCAAGGCTTTGTGGTGACCTTGGACTAAGAAAAAAAATAGGAATTGGGAGGGGAAGGGGGTCAACCTACTTTTGTGTGATGTTTACACAGATTTGTTTGCACTAATGTGTTTTAAATGTACATGCTACTGTGATGTTACCAAGTTGTTGTCTTACGGGTCAGTCCTCGAGGGCAAGGACTTTTTTAAAGGGGCGGAAGGGTGTAGTGGCTGACCACAGGGTTCTAGTCAATGGCTTTGGCTGGGGGACAGGACTTCCGGGGAGGGACGGAGAAGTGACGATTATTGTGGGAAGAAAATGCCGTTTGAATATTGCCAGAAAAAAAGGCGAGACCCAGATTGGTACTCGTTGTGTGACTGTGTTGCATCTTGTGCAATTAATACAAAACAAACAGAGACGATGAGTGAGCCTAGATTCCTGGAATATTACTATATTATAAGCACATTACCTGCAGACCAAAGTCAACGGTGATTGAGTCAAGGCTGAAGCTGATCTCTGATGCTTCTCCCTTTAGTCTAATGTCATATATAGGGCCATGCTCCACCTGGCACTGTGCTATCACCTCTCGACTGACAAAGTCCTGGCCGTGGAAAATGAATGTCACCACCTGCTGCTCGCCAGGTTGCAGATGACCATACATTGGCAATACATCAAACACCTTTAGAGAGAAAATCAACATTAGCAAATTTAGGTTGTTGTCATTGTCACATGATAACTTCACAAGTGCAATAAGTAAAGCTATCTTTATTTGCATGCATAAATATAAAAAGTTTCTTTTCCCTGGAATTCTGGTGCCATGTATAGTGGTCCAGCTTATAATACTATTTGCAAACTCTTCTGTTAGCTAAAATAACAATGCCTGAAAATGTAATAAAGCATGCGGATAATAAACATCACCAAGGTTTCATAAATTTACTATGATTGGTTTGACTACTATAAGAATTTGCTTACCTCTTGCACACATACGGAGCATTGTGACACATCTCGGTTTTGGGAAAGAGGTCTGTGGCTGAGAGCACCTGGAGAGTGCGCAGAGGACCTTGTTTGGAGTGTGGGGGTGGAGGGATGGGTAAATGTATTATAATCAAGGTTTTCAGTAAATATACAATTGAAAATGTTCTGTAAGGTAGCGCGCAAACAATTTAAAAATATAAAAGAAAAGTACAGACACGTATGTACTGTTTGTCACAAAACCACCCTAACCCTAACCACCGTGCTCAGCAAAGCTTTTGTAAAAGGGGAAAGTAGGACAGTGCTTATACCAGACACAATTTTAACAGATTACTATGTGAAAAAATATTGAATAATTATGTACTATGATCAAACAATGTTTTTTTTCCCACATTCATTTATGTTGGTCTTAAAGTCCTTTCTATGTTGGCATACTACCTAATTAAGTAAGTATAATACATTTGACAGTTTTTTTTCTCCACACCAATGGCAAACTTGCGACGTGCCCGGGAAAAAAACTAAATAATAATCAAAACAATGCCGTTCTGTTGTCAGTGCTTCGTCTGCACAATGCATCAAGTAGCACATTTGTGAAATATTTAATAAATGATGATCAAGATAACCCAGCCAGAAACACTAGCAAATCTCATCATCATCAGGCCTCCGTCAGTCGTAACGACTATGGAAACTGCGCCAGTCCAGAGGTCAAGTTTAAACTCAGCGACAACGCCTGCTGTGGCTGATGAGTCCGATGTGGGAGCCGCATTTACTGCAGGAGTGCGTGTCTTCCGCTTGTTTTTTTTTTCATTGGCTGTGGCATGGATCTTTTCCTCGTCAGTCTTCAACTGTTTGTGAAGGACACTGCGCCATTTGCTGCGGTCAGCCGCTGCATCTTCCCAATGTTCAGTGTTTATGTCCAGGGCTTTCATGTCCCGCTTGCAGACATCTTTGAAGCGCAGTTTTGGCCGGCCAACAGATCTCTTGCCAGAGGCAAGTTCGCCATACAGTATGTCCTTTGGGATACGTCCATCCTCCATACGGCACACGTGGCCGACCCAACGCAGCCTGTGTTGTCTGAGCAGCGTGAACATGGTAGGAAGACCAGCGCGTTCGAGGACATGGGTATTCGTCACCTTGTCACTCCAATGGATGCCGAGGATGCGGCGAAGGCAGCGCATGTGGAAGGTGTTCAGTTTGTGCTCCTGTTTGGAGTATGTTGTCAATGTTTCGCTGCCGTAGAGAAGAGTGCTGACAATGCAGGCATTGTACACTGCCATCTTGGTAGGAGTTGTCAGCTTCCGGTTCTCCCAGACGCGGGTCGTGATGCGCCCTAGTGTTGTGGCAGCTTTGCCGATACGTTCATTGATCTCAACATCGAGGGACAGATTGTCACTGATGGTGGATCCCAGGTATGTAAATTGGTGTACGACTTTGAGTTGGTACTCATCGATTGTGATGGCTGGTGCAGTGTCCACTTCCTGACTCAGCACATTGGTCTTTTTTAGGCTGATGGTAAGCCCGAAGTCTTTGCAGGCCTGGGAGAATCTGTCCATAAGGCACTGGAGTTCTTGTTCAGTGTGCAAAATGACGGCGGCATCATCAGCAAAGAGCATGTCCCGGATGATTGTCTCACGGACTTTGGTCCTTGCTTTAAGACGGGCTTGGTTGAAAAGTCGGCCGTCAGATCTGGTACGTAGATATACCCCTTCTGTTGCAGTCCCAAAAGCATGTTTGATGAGCAGGGCAAAGAAGATGCCGAAAAGGGTAGGAGCAAGGACGCAACCTTGCTTGACTCCGCTCTTAATGTCAAATGGGTTGGACATGCTACCCTCATACTGGATGGTTGCCTTCATGTCGTCATGAAAAGATCTAATGAGACTATGGAGCTTTGGAGGGCATCCAATCTTGGATGCTGAAGAGCCCTTCTCTGCTAACCAGGTCGAAAGCCTTGGTCAGGTCAATGAAGGATATGTACAGGGGCTTCTGTTGTTCCCTGCATTTCTTCTGAAGTTGGCGTAGGGAGAATATCATGTCCACTGTAGAGCGCTTGGTGCGAAAGCCGCATTGAGATTCTGGGTAAACGCGCTCAGCAAGTTTCTGAAGGCGGACAAACACGACACGGGCATAGAGTTTCCCTACGATATTCAGGAGGGAGATGCCCCTGTAATTGTTACAGTCGCTCCTGTCGCCCTTATTTTTGTAAAGGGTGACAATCTTGGCATCTCTCATGTCTTGCGGCAAGGCTCCCTCTTTCCAGCACTGGCAGAGGACATTATGCAAAGGCTGCAGGAGGGTGTCTTTACAGCGCTTGATGAGGTCTGGGGGGATGCCATCAGTACCAGGTGCTCTGCCAGTTGCTAAACTGTTGATCGCTTTGTAAAGTTCAGCAAGTGTTGGTTCAGCATCTAATTCCTCAATGATGGGCAGCTGTTCAATGGCATCAAGGGCTGAGGTGACGACAGTGTTCTCTCTGGAATAGAGTTCTGAATAGTGCTCTACCCATCTGTCCATCTGCTTGCCCTTGTCAGTGATAACTTCCCCACTGGTGGTCTTTAGGGGGGCTGTTTTGCTCTGTGTTGGGCCCAGAGCAGTCTTGATGCCCTCGTACATCCCCCTGATGTTACCTGAGGTAGCTGCAGACTGGATGGATTCACTGAGTTGTTGCCAGTATTCATTGGCACAATGTCTTACAGTCTGTTGCACTTTGCTTCTTGTAGTTCTCAGTGCTTGCAGGGACTTCACATTTGGGGAGTGTTTGTATTCAGTGAGGGCAGCACGCTTTGCTTCAATGAGAGGGGTCATCTCGCTGGACTTGGCAACAAACCAGTCGTTGAAATATTTAATAAATGATGATCAAGATAACCCAGCCAGAAACACTAGCAAATCTACACAATTGTAAACTAGTGTACATTTAAGAGTCAACATGCTTCCTGTCACAAAACATTCAAAAATAAACCTACTGTAACAGCAATAACGTCAAAACTATATTGTTTAAAGGAACTGATGGAGCGACAGCAAATAGAGTTTTTAAATTCATATTGTTTATGTGTGTCAATGTTAATATACCTGAGGGTACAGTGTACGTGATCCACTAAACAGGACCAATGGTAACCAACAGCCAGTGGAGAGCAGTTTGTCATTGTCACCTCCCTCTGATTTTCTGTGGAGTTAAGCACACTACCAAAATCTACTGTGGTGGAGGAAAAATGGAGGTTGGGAAAATGGACTTCAGCATGCAGCTCCACCTTGTCTTCTTGTGGGTGTCCAATGTAGTGCATTTTTAGGTCCTGGGGGGAATACAAATTAAGCATATTGCAAGGTATTTCTTCAGATATATTGATGAAGATTAACATTTTAATTAATGTAAATCCTTATATATCGTGTTATCTGTTTTTCTTTTCTTTTTTTGTTATATTTACTTCAAGTTTAAAAGATACAAGCATCACTGAAATATTTTATACTGCACAATGTATTTTACAGTCCAAGCTTTGGGGTTGTTATGGTCATTGCAATATAGTGGTACACAAAGCTTTTTTTTTTAAAGTTGTAACAGGCTTCACTATTCCCATGATACTGAACATGACAAGGGGGCAAGATGTATAGTGCATATCGGGGTTGTGTGCCTCCTTCCAAGGAGCCAAACACTATGCAAACAATAATAAAACATTTTAAGATGTTTTATTCATTTACTTGAAAAAGGCAAATATACTACAAATATTTTAAAACATTCTATAATTTTTTTTAGCATGTTGAACATTTACGTTAAACGTGTGGATATTTTAAAAACAACTGTCTCTTAAGATTTTTTGATATATTTAATTACTTACTGTTATTTACATTTACACACTGTAACATGCTAACTATTTTGGTGATGCATTTAAATTTTTACATTTGAAGTTGTATGATTTTTCAGTAAAAATAACGATCCCCTATTGCCCATTGGACGACACCAAATAGCTCTAATTTATTGTTACATAGGGGTTTTCAGAGTCTGACGGCGTACTCACACTTGGCCATTTGTATCAATCTGGGCGTGATTTCCCCTCTCTTCTGGCATCTGCTGGCCTCATCACATACTGAGCATTCACGTTTCGATTCATTTAACTTGTCTTATCACTTCTACATTATTGTATTACAGTAATTTCCATCACTTTGTGGGTTATTATTATTATAATTAATATGCTATTATTATGTAGTCTTATTTTTAGTCAGTCTCATCATGTTTGTGCACAATGGCAGGTCGTATTCATTTCTGTAGAGTAGAGCTTTAGGTGGGATGTTATCCCAGGCACGGTGCAATTGGTCTACAGCGTGGGTTTTCAACTAAAATTCAAATGGGTCCAGATAAAACCCCGCAAAAAATAAATACACTATGCGGCAACAATTTTCCCCTTGGCTACATTTTAGACACTCATTAACTATGTGCACATGGACACAATTAATCGGATTAAAACCCTAACCGGAATAAAAATGCTTCATGTTAACACGCCATTCGGAATATTCTGACCCGATCACACACAATTTCCTTTCGATCGAGACGGGTGGTTTTGCCGATAGTCATTCAGATTGGAGTGCATGTCAACACTTCTTCTGAACTTTTGGTTCGAAATTATCCTTGCTGTGCATGTCTAAATGTAAAAGTAAAAAAATAAAAACAATCTGAATTTGTCTTTATTTTTAGTGTCACAAAACCAGAAAAGTAGTTAATCGGTGTTAGCTCTTACAATAAAAATTTCACTACAGCTTGGTTGGTTGTTGGGATTTTTTGGATGTTATTTAAAAGGCTTTATAGGCGGGGTAGATGAATCATGTTCCTGCATTTCCTCATACAAATATTTACCCCTTAAAATGGTAAAAATTTACATTTTGTGACAAACTAAACAACTACAATCTAAACAATAAAAAAGTTACAAAAAAATATTACCTTATCCACAACTTGTGACAACGAACCTTGGTAGTGAGTTGGATCAAAACAAATCCACAAGTGAGCCTCTTCCCCTTGATTTAAAGTCATTTTCTGGAAAAACAATAAAAAAAAATGTAAACTCCTTTTAGGAAGATTTATGTGATGCAATGTTTGGCTAATTATTTGTAACAAACTCATTAGTTTACAGATGTATTAACATTTTCAAATCGTGGTATAGATGAATGCTGGCAATTTATATCTTACTGTTGCAACTTTTTTTAAAATTCCTAATATCTACATTGACAAATTGTAATGCAACACATTATTACAAGAAAGTAGCAAATGATAAGACAGGATAACTAAATTAAATATGTCCAACAAAATATATGACAAATTGACAATCAATAGTTTTACCTCTAAACTATCACACATAAACATTGTTAATACAATTTGGGTAATTGAATAAAAAATATGGTAAGGTGTTTGAAAATTAAAGAAATAACAAAACAGTCAGTTGCAATGGGAGTTGTTTCAATTAATCAGAACAGGTGAAGGGTTACCTTAGCGGTAGCAGTATTGTGGACTCCCTGGGCCTCACACAGTGAGAAAGGAGTGGCAAGAAAGAGTTCCATGGATAGACATAAAGATGAAACATTCTTTAAAACCAGCTCCTCATATAGTGGCGTAAGACTCTCGCTTGGGTGCTATTTGTAAAAAAAATACATAACCATATATCAGTGGCATCCAGGTTAGAAAGTGGTGGCAGAAAGTTGAAGAATGTAAAGTACATTATAATCCTTTCATCAACCTTTTCTATGTAGTAACTCAACTTCTGGGAGGACATCTTGAGCATAGGCGTCACAAAATGGCATGTCAAATCAACAGACATAATATGTTCCTTAAAGCCCTGGAGGCCTACAATTCCACAGCAGACAAGATACTCCCTCACAACCTAGTGGAGAAGAGATGGAGTAAAAACAATAAAATCAAGACAGCCTGGCATTTGGATTCATTTCAGCTTCAATCAGTTCTAAAGGGGTCATATTACGATTTTTTTTGTATATCTACTACACTTCCTTGTGGTCTACATAACATGTAATGGTGGTTCTATGGTCAAAATTGTGCATAGATTATGTTTTACAGACCTTTCTGACCATCTCTTCAGGATGCACCAAAGGGTTGTATTGTATTTCGATACTTTTTGATACTTTTCTAAATGGCATGCCTGCCATGCAAGGTGCTAACCCCGACCCATTAGGACAGGGGTGGGCAATTAATTTTTACCGGGGGCTGCATGAGCAACCCGAGCACTGCTGGAGGGCCACATCGACAATATTTCAATTAAATTTTGCTCAATATTATTTTTGATATATACCGTAAGACAAATAATAATAATAATAATAATAACACTTTCATTTAACCTAACTTAACTTTATACCAAAAGCACTGCTTTGGAAATCATTTGTACCCCTTTCAGAGATCACATTTAGTTCCCCTTAAACATCCTCATGTTGCACAATGAAATGTAAGCATAGGATGAAGTGTGCATTCCTGTAACTTTCTCTAGTAACAGCATTCCATGATTAATATCAATAAATTAACATTAATAATACATGACAGTAAAATAAGCACACGTATGACTGAGGAGTCATAGTGTAACTTTGTGTGGTGTTTGAGTTGTCCGACTTTTTGTGTGGCCATAAACACACCAGTGGTTTAGTGCGTGTTGGTGACAGATGACAAGTTGGTTTTGGTCTGGTTTGTACCGCAGAAAATGACTAGTTTTTCGAAATAGAAGTTTTTTACTCATGTTTTTGGTGTGGTTATGGCCGAATATAAACAGTTTTGCTCAATAAAGTGATCGATATAATTCCTGGCCTCGAAGCATCTCGATAGACGTTACAATAATTGAATGGTGTTCAATTGAACGGTGTTGACGAACACCGTTAGGGCCGCTTGTTGTCACTGTCACTCACAGTTGCATTGCAAAATTACACAGAATAAATGTGTTTATTTTGTTTAGAATTCAGATGGGATTTGATTTGGTGCGCGGCATATATTTGCTGTGCGCAGAGGACGCTTGAGCAGTGCGCAATTGCGCAGGCGCACACCTTAGAGGGAACGTTGCCTGGCAGTCCATGTCTTGTTGAAAACACGCCATTCGTCATCAACTTTTCTCTTTTTAGCGTCTCGAGTGTAAACCGTGCATCACTTGTCGCTGTGCACCTTCACTCACAGGTTACACACGGACATACGCCCATAAATAACACTTTTCAAAACAAAAGCAGCATAGTTGTATTGCGCACACGGCATAGATGTTTTTTCAACTTTATTTTGTAATTTGTGATTGCAGCTGTTCACATTCACTCACAATCACGCACGCGCATACGTCCACACGGAAGTAATACAAATAACGCTTTTCAAAACAAAAGCAGCACCGTTGTATTGCACACTCGACATAGATACTTTTTAAAATTTATTTTGTAATTTATGATTGGCCTCACGCGGGTCGGACAGGGACACACAAAGGGCCGGATGTGGCCCGCGGGCCGCAGAATGCCCAGGTCTGCATTAGGAGCAAGGGTGAAGTGTCTTGCCCAAGGACACAACGGCCGTGACTAAGATGACGGAAGCTGGAATCGAACCCGGAATTTTTAAGTTGCTGGCACGGCCGCTTTACCGTCTGCGCTTCAGTGTTTATAGCTCCGCATACTTAATCTTTACTTTTAAAGCCAAATTATGTCCATTCTCCCTCTTCTTTCTCCACACTGTTTCTGCTTGCAAGTGCTGCATGTGTTGACTAACATGCGCCACAGCTTGTATGCCAGCATTGTCACCGCAGCGCGCATCAGGTCGATGAAAAAAAACAAAACTGTATTTTTCAAAGGAAAGATAGGACCTTTTTTAATTCTTTAGTAATGTGGTACTTTGTAGTACAACTTTAATGGGCAGTCTCATTTATGTGGCTCCACTTCGACAGCGTCTTCTCCCGTTCATCTTTAGCCATCTGTGGTACACTTGAAACTCGACCACTATTTCAGTTTTGAGAACTTTTATTTTTTTCTCACGGTCATTTATTTGAGTGTCTTATTTTTAAAATATTATTATGATCGAAAATTGTTGTGGAGATCGAGAGCATTAAATATTTGTTCGGTGAAAAAAAAAATTATTATTGTGCAATGGGAGGGCAGAAACAAAGTGTTAGTGCCGTGCGTGCGCTCCAGACTCCCGTGGTTGAGGGGCGCTTTTGCCTCCTCGCCAGATAGATGTCGGAAAAAGGAAGAACAGCTTTGGTGCCTCATTCCTGCATTATTAGTTGCCTGCTTTTCAGGTTAGTACTTGGTGAACATCACACCAATGTTTATTTTCATGAAGCAAAATGTTTTATGACAGGTTTAATGAGCGCTGTGTCAGATTGTAGATATAAAATGTCAATAACTTTGTGAGACAAGTCCTTTCTTTTTACATGTGGCAGCAAACGGCCATGTAGTAAAATGGCTGCCGCCGTTCGCGCGATACATTTTTGTTAAAACACACACTGCAAAGAGAGAAGATAAGTTTACTTTGGCCCTGACTACCTGACATATTCATGTCAAACTTTTGTAGATGTGATTTAAAGTGTGACAAAGTTACCAGTGTATAGTTTAGAGTGCAAGGAAACACTTCCATCGCGAGTCTACTCAAACTATACGTTACATTGTTTTAGAAATGGCAACAGCGGAGGGTGTGTCCATGTATGAGCCATTAAGCCCCACGACAAGAGGATAGTGAAAGAGAAGGAGCGTATTGATTATATTTTGTGTAAATGTATTTGTATGGCGATATCCGATGATGTGACAGGGAAGAAAACGTCACATGTCAGAGCAAATTCCAAACGGCTCATTTAGATGAAGTATGAATGAAGATAAGACTGTTTTATAAATGTATCCGCACTGCGGCCACAATTTCATTTTAGATTATCAACACTTATGCGGATTCCAAATACACATCAACGGGTACTAATAGGTAAGAAAAGTTGGTTTTGCATAAAAGGGCCCCTTCAACATATGTGTAATTGCAGTGAAAAAGTAATACCATGCTGGACCTATGCCAACAATGTAGTGCTGCAGGTGGGAAGGCAAGTGCAATCGTCTAGGACACAAAATGCTACAGTAGCAACATTTCCAAAGATGCCAAACATATATAACAATAGTATAAGTGGTAGTGGTTATGTTAAAAAAAATGTTTTACTTCAGAACCGCAACAAGCACCTTGACATTGTTGACTGTCTGAGCTCCATCTTTTGCTATGTCTTTTGTCCTCTCCTCCTACCAGTCAAGGGAGTAGCAAGGTATGACGAATGTTTTTCTTAGACTAAGATGTGCATTCTAAGTATGGAACTGGCCAAAGGAAGGTGCAATGCAACAAGCTACCTTCGAATGAGACACATAAAACAAGCCATTGCAGTTCCCGGGTTTGCACAAATACCTGTCTCTCTTCAGGTGCTGGCAACCCTCGCTACACAACTAACACACACAAGCCAGCATATAATAGATTCATAGTTTTGTAGAACTGCTCTTGTTTAGGGTTGCACTACTACCTACTTTGGGGCAATTTGAAGATCCTTCCAGCAACATGTCAACTGAGTCGCCCGGAAAGAGTTCCACACGTGTTGGGCTCATGCTGAATACTGGTTTATATTCGACTGAGGGTGCCCAGGATCCGTTGGCAACAGGATCCTTTTTTTTTGAAGCTGAGATGGAGGGCAGGAACGTCCGACCAGATGAGCATTCAGACTTCCAGTAAAGCCGATGTACTCTTTGACCCCAGTTGGTCAGCTTGAAATGGAATTTGCATGAACCATGGCTTAGGAAACAAATAAGACAACGAGGAGTTAAAGCAACATATCTGCAATTAGCTTATTTTATTTGAATGATTAAAAGTTATAGGTAAATGTTCATGAATTCAATCTACCTGAAGTGTGTGCCAAGGTCGAGATTGGGGGATATGGGTTTGTCACTGACAATTGTGGTGCCAGTGCCTGTTGCAGAGAGAGCAACAATGTGTGTTTGACCGCCTTGGACAGAAATTTCAAGTTTTTCTTGGAATGAGAGTGTATCTTTCAGATGTGCTACAATTCTAAGATCCAGTTGGCCTTGTGGTGGCACTTCCCCTTTGTTGGGTTCAACACACCAACAGGACTTGCCCTGACTCTAAAAAAAATAAAAACACAATCTGTATTAATTTGACTACAAGAAAGTGTTTTTCAAACTTGACATGATTCTTGCAGTTAGTTTCATGACTATGTATAATAATAACACCCAATAAACATTTCCTCTTGCTATGAAATATTTTATGGCTAAACCAGTAATCATAGTTTGCATTATTGCGCTCTGTAATCATAGTCATTTGAGCATAATTATTTCCTACAGTATGTAGCTTAATAGTAGCCAATTGATTGCCTATTTAATTTGCAAATCAGTGGTGGCATATATGCTAAATATCAAATTCAGGATTGAGTTGAAACGGTTGAATTGGTATTTGTAAAATAAAATCAAACTTACTATTGCAATCGGCTCAGTTTTCAAGATATGTCACACATTCATAATATTTCACTATCAAACTGGTTTATAATGCATGAGCTAGTCAAGTTACAAATATGTCAGTGTTGTATTACTGTCAGATTAGAATTGAGGCAGGAACACAGAAAAATTGAGAATCCAACTAGATATTTATCTCATGTTAAGAATCCAACTAGATATTTACCTCATGTATAAAGGACCTAGTAAAGTATTTAATATTTCTAGCTGTATAGAGAGATGAGTCTGATTTGCTACATACCATGCAGGCTGTAAAGCATGCTGAGATAGGTGACTGGTTGGATAGGGAAAATATTTTAACGATGTCTGTCAGAACAGGGATTTTGCCGAATTCCAGTTGTTGGCTCTGGATGTGAATTATCGGACCACACCCAATGCACGACAAGTCAACCTCCTGAAAGAGATTAGAATACACAGGCATTAGTAAATATCAAATATTAGGAGAAAATAATGACTGAAACTAGAAAACACTTTAAATCAGCACATACTTACCAGCGGTGAGTGGATGCTGCCAAACAAAGCGATGTAAAGTGTGTGCTGTTGCTTTCCCATGTACTTTACTAGCATATACACAGGAAGGTCTGCTGAACTTTGAGGAGGAATCACTCCCCTTGATAAAGAACTCCCAAATACCATCGAAAGACTCTCGTCGTATTCCTAAAAAACGGAAGACGGTAGCGTCATACTGCATTTTATTATTTAGTCAGTCATTCAGAAAACACGCTTAACCAAACATATCACACAATAAGGGGGATTCAGTCACAAGGGTGGAGGCAGCTTTGGTGATGTGACCCCAAGATGCAGCAGACAGGCAGATGATGAGTAAAAAGAATGATATTTAATATAAACAGAAACACACACTTACAAAAGGAGCAGAGAAAATAACAAAAGAAGGTGAGTGAAGCTAAAAAGGGCACATTAACCAAAGTTAAATGTTTGTAAAAGACCACCTCTACACAAGATCATTCAGGTGCAACCCACTAGTGTGAATCAATGAATGTAATCGCTGTAAAACGCCATAATAGTATTATTTTGAACAGTAGATGGCAATATTTTGCAGCACTATCAGCTTTAACAGATGTGATCAACACTACTGCATTCATTTTGCTCTCACGTGTCAATGAGACAAATGTTTTGGCAGCGGCATCTTTCCTCCTCGGACTCGAAACATATATTTTTACGCAGAGTCAAAGCATATCACAGTAGCAACATTTTGCCATTTAAGTTAAGTTCAAGTTAAAGTACCAATGATAGTCACACACACACTAGGTGTGGTGAAATGTGTCCTCTGCATGGTGAACAAGGGGATGGGTCATTTGCCTTGTTTGAGGGATTGTTTTATTTTAGGCAATTTTATTTTTACTGTTGTGACTACTAAAACAGATGACACTCCATCTCGCTAAAAAGCACCTTTATTTTTGCATTGCCAAATATGTGTTTGTAATTTTGTATCTCACTGCATTGATTCACGGTGAAGTACCACTGACCAACCGACTCATTCACAAAATATGTATGTTTTATTCATGAGGTACAGAGCTGCAGATACTCATACTACATAACATATTTTAATAGTAGAAGCAACTACATGATTGATACATCGCAATTTTTATACCAACATGATAACATGCTATCAATACAGCTATTGCTACAGTAGGTGGACAATTCTTTCATCCCCAACTATGTAGTACAGGGCTTTCAACTGAAATTAAAATATATCTAGTTAGAGCAAATTTCCACAAGCAAAGAGTACAGAACATAATCATTTCTAACTTGCATCATGATTGCGTGTGACATATATCGAAGTAGCATTGTAGCTGTATCAACATCTGCATTTAATCAAGCTTAAGCTCGCCGGGCCACAATTTTTAACTGGTCTAGGGCAGGGGTCGGCAACCCGCGGCTCTTTGACAATTCTGATGCGGCTCAGCTGCATACTTGCCGACCCTCCCGACTTTTCCGGGAGACTTCCGAATTTCAGTGTCCCTCCCGAAAATCTCCCGGGGCAACCTTTCTCCGATTTTCATCTGGACAACAATATTGAGAGCGTGCCGTGATGGCACTGCCTGCAGTGTCTACTTTTTCACCACACTATCTGTGTGCCGGCCCAGTTACATGTTGCATTGGGCTTCTGCATACACACTTGAGTGACTGCAAGGCACACTTGTTCAACAGCCATACAGGTCACACTGAGGGTGGTGATATAAATAACTTTAATACTCTTACTAATATGCGCCACACAGTGAACCCACACCAAACAAGAATGACAAACACATTTCGGGAGAACATCCGCACCGTAACACAACATAAGCACAACAGAACAAATACCCAGAATCCCATGCATCCCTAACTCTTCCGGGCTACATTATACACCCCGCCCACCTCAACAGACGCACGGAGGGGGGGTTGATATGTGGGGGGGCGGGTTTGGTGGTAGCGGGGGTGTATAATGTAGCCCGGAAGAGTTAGGAATACAAGGGATTCTGGGTATTTGTTCTGTTGTGTTTATGTTGTGTTACGGTGCGGATGTTCTCCCAAAATGTGTTTGTCATTCTTGTTTGGTGTGGGTTCACAGTGTGGCACATATTAATAAGAGTGTTAAAGTTGTTTATATCACCACCCTCAGTGTAACGTGTATGGCTGTTGACCAAGTATGCCTTGCAGTCCCTTAAGTATGTCTGCAGAAGTCTCATTCATCATGTAACTGGGCTGGTACGCTGTCTATACAGGTTGTAGAGGGCGATAAAGGCAGTGCCATCACGGTGCGCCCTAATTATTGTTGTTTGGGTGAACATTAGCAGACGTTCGAGAGAATAATTGCCCTAAAATTTGGGAGTCTCCCCGAAAAATCTGGAGGTTGGTAAGTATGACGCTGTCAAGTGCCATTCATATTAAACTCGCGGGCCACACTAACATTACATTTTCATATTAAGGTGCAGGCGCAAAATAATGTCTTGCTCATGTCTGAGACCCCTGGTTTATCTATCCATTTTCTACCCCTTGTCCCTTTTAGGGTCGCGGGGGATCTCAGCTGCACATGGGCGGAAGGCGGGGTACACCCTGGACAAATCGCCACCTCATCGCAGGGCCAACACAGATAGACAGACAACATTCACACTCACATTCACACACTAGGGCCAATTTAGTGTTGCCAATCAACCTATCCCCAGGTGCATGTCTTTGGAGGTGGGAGGAAGCCGCAGTACCCGGAGGGAACCCACGCAGTCACGGGGAGAACATGCAAACTCCACACAGAAAGATCCCGAGCCCAGGATTGAACCCAGGACTACTCAGGACCTTCGTATTGTGAGGCACATGCACTAACCCCTGTTCCACCGTGCTGCCCTGGTTTATAAATAGCACAAATTTAAAAAAAAACGTTGTATGCAGTGTTATTTCATTTTAAATTTCAAAAGAGTTTTGTGGCTCCCATTGTTTTCTTTAATTTGTGAAACGGGTCAAAATGGCTCTTTGAGTGGTAAAGGTTGCCGACCCCTGGTCTAGGGGAACATTCATTAGCAGTTAATACATTGGTGAGGATTTGGGAGGATTCTTCATATTAGGCCCTAATATGAAAAATAAGCAGTCTGAGACCCTAATAATTAGGGTCTCAGACTGCTTATTTTTTGTGACTTTAGTATAAACTTGAATGGGTATTTCTATTCTTGCTTTGTCTTATAGTGGCGTTTTACATTGTCACTTTTTATGAGTGCCACTTGTCACTGAGATATGATACAGGCAAATTTTGTGCTTCCAGAGGTCAAAATGAACCCAAATGAGTCTGATCATTCTGGATATAAAGCTCTCTTGTCCTTGTCCACTTTAGACAGCACCATTTGTATTTATTTCAACGTTGTCTCCGACTAACTTGTCTCCGACTAACTTGTCTCTCTGTCCCCTCTTTCTTTCCTCATATTTCTCACCAGTTTGTCTCTTTTTTTCCTGTCACTTGTTCTTCAGTGTGTCTTTGTTTCGCTTCTCTGCTGCTCTTTGACCTGTCTCTGCATATTTATTAGCCCCGGTATTGCAGCGATTGGATTGGCTGAGTAATATGATGTGGGATAGCTTACAGTAACTTGCATGCAGTTTGTCAGTGTTTTTCCTGATCTGATCACAACAAGTGCCGCAAAGCATATAATAGCTTTGTCAGTCAAAATCAAAACCTAAAATACTTCAATCATTTCTACAATATACATAATGTCCAGAACAGTTTAGACTCAGACCGTGGTCCACCAGTTAGAAACCCCTGGTCTACTGAGTTGACTATTGAAACAGATTGAGCTATTGAGTGTTCCATTTATTTGCCATAAACATGATAGGGCAGCTCTTCACTGGGTATTGAACTTATTTACCTGCTCCAACATTCCATAGCAGACAGGAAGAGAACCAGGGTTTGTCAGGCGTGCTTTTTTTTCATAAGGGTGATTGATGAAACACTTCTGAAAGTCCAATAATGGTGTTTCCACTATTATATCAGGAACAATACACCTGTGTTAGCGGGAAAAGGAAATTCATTACCAGTAATTGCACTTTATAACTTCCACATGTAACTGCCAATAGACATTCCCATTGTTTTATATTTAGTAAGGATGGTAAAATATTATAATTGTACTGTATAAAATTAATTGTATTACAGCTCACAGAGACAAATAAATATACAAAAGACATATGTAACTCTCAAAATAATACAATAATAAGTCAGTAGAATTTACAGAATGTGGAAGATACAAGCTAATACTACATCTTCAGTTCCCCCCTATCCATTCTCGTCAACATTGATAAAACATCCAAGCCCAAAATGAATGTATGTAAACTTCTGACTAGAACTGGATGTGTACTTGTCTTTCATTAGGGTGTCTGACCTTGCAGTAATGGGTAGAGCCATGACTTCTTTTCCAACATTCTCAATATCTACCGCCAGGGCCACCCTGTACTGTTTGACTGTGTTGGAGCACAATGTCACCTGTAGAGACAATGCAAAAACGAAAACATGCAGCATAAAGTATCATATAAGTGTATTGTGTATGTATTCATTAAGTTATTGCAAACATCGTTTTTTTTCCAAAGGAAAAATAAGAGGACATTGCTGGAATGGTACCTTAATGCTGACATCTGACATGGCACGCACAGAACCTGACGTAGGAATGACGGTGAACTCAACAGGCCTTGCACTGGGGTCGTTATCAGAAGTGCATTGCCAATTGTTCCTGCACAGCTCGCACACCTGTTGGTCACTCGTCACACTGGTGGATCCCACCCCATCTCCCAAAACACGCAGGGAAAAGGTCATAGGAACAAATGATTTGTTGATGAGCGAACACGTTTCTGTTTGGGGGAAACCTGCACAACAGTACAAAAACAACAACTTCAATACCAGATATGAAACAATATAGAACAGTGGTCCCCAACCTTTTTGTAACTGCGGACCGGTCAACGCCTGAAAATGTGACCACACAATCATGTGTGCTTACGGACTGTATCTCCGCAGACTGCATTGATCTATATTGATATATAATGTAGGAACCAGAAGTATTAATAACAGAAAGAAACAACCCTTTTGTGCGAATGAGTGTAAATGGGGGAGGGAGGTTTTTTGGGTTGGTGCACTAATTGTAAGTGTATCTTGTGTTTTGTATGTAGATTTAATTTTAAAAAAAATAATAATAATAATTCTTGTGCGGCCCGGTACCAATCGATCCACGGACCGTTACCGGGCCACAGACCGGTACCAGGCCGCGGCCCGGTGGTTGGGGACCACTGATATAGAACATAATAAGCTCACTATTGTTGTGTTAAACCTCATGTTTATGAAATAATTGTGGAACGATGTAGCATATGGAAAATAAAAGATACTGACCAAATGACACCTCTCCAAAATTCAGCTTTGAAACATTGAAGTGGAATGTGGGCCCAATGACACAACCCCTGAAACAGAAAAGAGAAACCGTTAGCTGGTCTAAAATAGAAACATTGTCAAGAGAACTTTTCTTACGGTTAGGTTTTAGGTTATCGTGATAATAATATAGTTTTAACTATCTGTGTCATAACAGTCGGTTGTGCTATATTGTGATCTGTACTACATACACTCCAACTTCACCAAACTCTAATTTCACCTGAAAGTCATTGTGAGTGGTTGAGGCTGTCCTTTAATACTTAGAAGTAAGTCCTCAGCGAAAGCTCCCAAGATGTCACAATGGAAGGTGACTTTTACAATCTGACAAGCCCCGGAAGAAACAACACCTTCCTTGGGAGTAAATGAGAAAAACTGACCAAAAGTAGAGTTGGGACTTAATAGCGTAAAAGGTGCCTCAATCAGCCCATTGTTGAGAAGTTGCACCTGCAGGAAACAAGATTATAATTTATCACCCAATTTGGTTACAACATGAGCGTGTCCTGATAAATGAATTACCTCATAAGACACCGTTTGACCTATGAATATGGTTTTCATATCCATTAAGTTACAGTTAATCTGCACTTCAGGTCCCAAACCCTCACCCTTGATTGTCAGGGGGACATGAGATTTTTGGCCTAAAGGAAGAAAGACAAGCATATTGTAAGCGGGAATGTACAGCACACGGGGTCAGAAGAAAAAAAACGTAAAATTTGTACTGTAAAAAAGTATAGTCAAGCGATTACAAGCACTAACTGATAATTTTTCATTATAATATGTACTTTTAATTATATACAAGCAGGAGACAAGTGATTTAGTTGCAAAGCCTCATATGCAAAATGTGTTGTGTTTAAATATTCAAAAATCATCGGATGCACTTTCTATTTCATTTATTTGGCACTTAATTGATGGAATTATCCTTACTGCTTCTGCAACAAGCAACATAATCTTGCCCAAGTCTTGATACAATATGGATAAAACATTATTTAGGTAGACTGCATTTGTAATTTTAGTAAGTTTTAAAGATACAATGGAAAAAGAAAATCCAGCCCCTCAAGTTAAATTAAGTTTACATAAAACTGTACTATATGATGTTATATACATGTAAAACGCAAATTGGATTAATACTTAAATATTCTAAACTGAATTTATACAAATAGCATAAGATCACACAGGAAATATATAAAATGTACACAGCCTACAGGTACATTACATCATTATATTTAATCTGTAAACAATTATAAAATAAAAGCACTTATAATAGAACTCCATAAAATGCTATTATTTTTTTGTTGAATTGGTTTGAATTATGCAGTAACAGTCAGTATTAGTCTCATTAGATTATGTTCAGTCTCTAGCACATTTTCCAGCCAAACACTAACCTGTGACATCACAATATATAGTTTGTTGATATATTTTGGCTTCCTTGGGCTTGAAGACAACGCTGAAACGCGATGTGGTGTTTGGCCATATTTCTCCCACCTAAGCCATGTTGACAAAAAAATGTAGGTAAATGTAAAACAGGCATACATACGTACTTACAGTATTGTAATACACATTTTCAGTGCTAGGAAAGAGGCCTAGAGCATTTTTGGAAAGGTTAGGCTGGAAGCTAAGGTTGTGCATATTCATTTAGAATACAACTGATTATCTTAGCAATTAATCACAGTGTCTTTAGAAAGAAAATCTGAGGCTCAAAAATGTAAGAAGGTAGTAAGTAGATAGGTTAATTAACAGATACAAAGCTGGAAGGCAAACACACACCGCTGGTTCCACTGTTATGCACCCTTGTGAGAGCGAGAGTAAGGATGGGAGAGGCCGATGTATGCCTGGGGAATCAGACTGGCACTGAACAAGCACTGAACTATCCCTAGAGATAGCAGAAAAGGAAGGCAAAAACAAAGAGTTAGTTCAGCAATTATTAGAGGCAGTTCGTAGAACAAAGTGTTGCCAATCAAAAATGTAAGCTATTAATAACAATACTGTGAAATCTGCTTCCTGGATAGCGATGTTAGCATTATTTTAGTACAGTAGGGAAGGGATTAATTTGGCTCCATTGGTATGTGGACCTTGCGTGGGAGGAAGGGGTTCTGGGGTGAATTATTTTGCAATGGAGTCTGCTGAAAATGATGGAAAACACCACTCTTCATAGCAACTGACACTGTGGTCAAAGTTGGAGTTGCCACAAAAAGCCTTTCAAGGTATTCAACACTCTACAGCCATCTGGCGGCGAAAGTGGACAGTGCACGCCCCAAATTTGTCACGTTCATGTGTCAGGTAAACCACAACAAATGGGAACCTATGAATCTCCTCCCTACTGTATGTGATTTGTCTTCAAATCATTAAATACTTTATAAATATTACACAGAGAAATACAACAAATCGAATGATATTTGAGTCACATCGTACATGTTCTCTTCTTGTTGACTTGCCCATGTCGTCCACCGGTATTTAAGAGTGATATCACTAGTATTGGTGAGGCACACGGTGTGTGTGTTTGACAAGGACATATATGTCTTTTCCAAATTAAGGTATTCAGGGATAAGATGGAGGGACAACTCCACACAGGAACCGTGCAGGGTTATATGCACATCTTCACCTGAGGAAAGGAATAGACATAAAAGTCAAATAAATTCATGTCCAAGAGATCAGTAAATCTACTATAGAAAGTTTAGGTACATCTACCGAAAGAGTAGACTAAGGCTAGAATTTACAGTGCATGAATTAATGCCTGATTTAAATGTATGTGTTATATCCAATGTTTCTGACTATTCATATTTACATGCAAGTGACATAAATATATCTTTATGAGTAGCCGAAAGTACCCTTTCTTGAGTACTTGTCTTGTACTGTTCTCTACTTCCATTCAATGTTACATAAACATATCAACCAAGAGTCCCACAAGCCAGTCAAGCTCAGTAGCTTCAGATTGAAGGCCCACTTAACCTCTCGTTTCCACAATTGAGTTCACAGGTTACCAACAGGACTGGCACAAACCACTTTGCAATGACTCTGATTAGCAACCTCACTCATGCAAGCACGAAACAAAGCCAAGTGAGACTAAATAACAGGAGTGTGAGTTGGGCCTTGATGAATTTGTCTCTGCCATACATTTACAGCACATTCTCATTATACGCTTGAGTCTGCCAGGACTTTTTGGCATTCTCCCCCGTCATCTAATCCAATTTATCACGAGGTTGGGATCAGTTGACATTTTGGGTCCTTTCTTTACCCGAGCATCCAAGACATCTCTGACTACAGATGCGACCAGTTTAATTTTGCTTAAATTTTGACTTGAATACGTGAATAATGCAGTACCGACCTAATAGGTCAGAGAGAGAAAAAGATTATAGAGTATTATCTTCTCACAGGTGGTATCTGGTAGTTGTCTGACCACACTGCAGCTCGTCCTGGGTAGTCCCACTCCTCAATGCTTCAGTCACAAGCAAGATTCTCACAGGAATGTGGCAAAATCACAGTGGTACCTACTGTATACAACTACAAAGTCGATCATAGACCTGCAGCCTGATTAAGATATACTGGTGTTCGGAGCATTTATGGGAATCCTTATATATGAACATGGTGTCTGTTATAGGAAAACTGTGGTTAACAAAGAACTCCCCATTACGTCCCTCAAGTTTAAACTCTCGTTGACAACATGGTCATTGAAGTCTCCCAGCAGAACAACAACAGGAATGCCGTTCAGCACCCTCCTGAGGGACTCCAAGAAAGCCAGATATACTATATATTTGTTGCATACGCACAAATGACACTCTAGACCAGGGGTCGGCAACCCGCGGCTCCGGAGCCGCATGCGGCTCCTTGAACACTCTGATGCGGCTCAGCTACATACATGCCGACCCCCCGATTTTCCCAGGAGGTTTATGGATCTCAGTGTCTCTCCTAGATAACTCCCAGGGAAAAAATAATCCTATTTACACTCTAATTACTAAATAATGGGCGTGCCCTAATTGCACTGCAGTAGTTGTCCTCTATAGCATTTACATACAGCGTGCCAGTCCAGCCACATGTTGCATGTTGTTATTACTTGCACACACAGGAGACAGCAAAGCATACTTACTCATCAGCCACACAGCTTACACTGACGGTAGCCGTATCAAACAACTTTAACATTGTTACGTTACAAATATGCGCCACACTGTGAACCCACACTAAAAAAGAATGAAAAACACATTTCTGGAGAACATCCCACCGTAACACAACATAAACACAACACAACCATTACCCAGAATCCCATGCAGCCCTAACTCTTCCGGTCTACATTATACACCCCCGCTACCACCAAATCCCCCCACACATCAACCCCCCCCCCCCCTCTCCGTGCGTTGGTTGAGCGGAAGAGTTAGGGCTGCATGGGATTCTGGGTATTGGTACCGTCAGTGTAAGATGTGTGGCTGCTGAGCTAGTACGTCTTGCTGTCACTTATGTGAGCAAGCTGAAACTGCATTCTACATGTGGTCGAGCAGGTACACTTTTAGGGCAGACTGTAGAGGGCGCCAAATGCAGTGTCATCACGCTCTGATATTCGGGAGTCTCCCGGGAAAAATGAGAGGGTTGGCAAGTATGACGCTATCAAGCGCCATTCATTCAAAACTCGCGGGCTGCACTAACATCAAATTTCCACATTAAAGTGCGTGCCGGTGCATGTGTCGGAGACCCCTGGTTAACATAGCACAAAGCATTTAAGCTTTTTATGCGGTGTTTTTCATTTAAAATTTTTTTTTGTGCCTCCCATTACTTTCTTTAATTTGTGAAACTTGCCAAAATGGCTCTTTGAGTGGTAAAGGTTGCCGACCCCTGCTCTAGACCCTTAACCTGACCTGAAGGAGTAGGAAAGTGACTTTCTCATCCACCCAGAACGACTATACAATATACAGCACAGTACTTACAGGCATCACCCCCTTTTAATTGGCCCACACTAGTATGTCTTTCAACAGCAGCAACTCCAGAGGGGAACAGTCTATTCCATTTTGATGAGGACCAGACAAATTGTGTCTCACAAGTCGATAAAAACTTTGGTTCATCACCCACAAAACCAAAAGTAAAGGAAAGACAGCCAGGTCGAATGGTCTTTGTATGTCTGTGCTGATGTTTGTCATGTTGGAACAATTCAGAGTGCAGTTTTCTACCTCTTCTAACAGCTACCGTGCATGAAGGATCAGGTGAAAGGAGCTAAAAGGCTGAAGCGTGTATCTAAGCCTGAATGGATCCAGAGGCTCGGGTACCTTATGGTCTATGTGCCCGGGAAAGAGAAGGAACCTTGAGTAGTACCCAGAGTTGTCCTTATTTTCACAGAAACAAACGTATTTTACCAGTGTCATATAGCAGCAGCAGATCCTGACGGTGGTCTCCTATGGTCATCGGATTAAAAGCCACAGTGACTTGCATGCCCTCGCCAATGTCAAGAGTTCCGGAGGAGGGAGTTACTGAAAAAGGACTGCAAGAAAATGACCATAAGGGCAAATAGGGACCAACTTTGCGTCAAATACAACGTAAATGTTGACTAATTGAGACTATTGTCAAAACGTATTAATGTGAATATATACAATTATTTAGTGAATGAGTGATTGGTAATTTGATTGGAGTATTTGTATTCACCTCTGAGTATGTAGCTTGAAGATGCCTATTCGGTTTCCAAGGTTGCGTACAAGCTGAGTCTTCTGTGTGGAGGCTTTTACAAAGCACACTGGTAAATGCAACTCATTGCGAAAGTTCAGACCGGCTCTTGGTCCAATGGCACGGATGGGCACCTCAAACTGCTCCCTTTCAGTCACAAAGACCAGTTTATGGTGGTAGTCCTTATTAAGAAATTTAGAACATAAAAACAAACATGAGTGGAAAAAACATTAATGCCAGTTTTTAACTTTGGTAACTTGTTTGTTAAATAAACATGATGATCAAGTGACTTGATTTCTGGCCTAGTGTCAACAGCTATTTTTATTCTCGAAGCAATGAATCGATCCCAACTCCACTGTTCAGATTGTCTTACAATACGTTTATTTATACGTTCATATGCTTATTAAACTATCTTCTGAGGAGACTTTATCAGTTCATACTTAAAGATGGACATGTCCCCAATATTAGAGGATATATATGGGATCCTGCACCATGCTCTCAGACTAGAGCTGTCCTTTCTAAATCTGTGCATGAACTGAATGCGCTTGCTCAGGTTAGAGACAATCTGAACAGTCCAGTTGCGACCGACTCAATGCCCTGAGAATATCATGAACTGAATAACAGTGGCCTAGTGGTTAGAGTGTCCACCCTGAGATCGGTAGGTTGGGAGTTCAAACCCCGGCCGAGTCATACCAAAGACTATAAAAATGGGACCCATTACCTCCCTGCTTGGCACTCCGCATCAAGGGTTGGAATTGGGGGTTAAATCACCAAAAATGATTCCCGGGCGCGGCACCGCTGCTGCCCACTGCTCCCCTCACCTCCCAGGGGGTGATCAAGGGGATGGGTCAAATGCAGAGGACACATTTCACCACACCTAGTGTGTGTGTGACAATCATTGGTACTTTAACTTGAACTTTTATTGACAATATTCACAGGCATATCCCTTTTATGCAATCACGCACCACGCAGTGGATTAAGAGTTTAGTGTTCTACACTGATTCATTAGAACAATAGCTAGTCAGAGTTGATATGTTTGAAGCAACCAGATTTATAATCAGTGATGTTGTCTCCTTCTATTTGATATAGTTAATTTTAGTGTGGTGGGGGTTGTTGCTTTTATTAGTAAAAATATATTTCCTGCATTAAACTTGCTGTGCTTCCGACGCAGTCTTGTTGACATACCACATCAAAAGTAGCAAACCACATTACATCAAACGTCTCACTAACGACGTACATAAAAGTAATTATTTAGATTACTCTTGACTAGTAAAAGTAACAGCGTTATCATATAATGCCATTATTCAGAAGACTGATAGTGAGTGAAAGTAAAGGTTCAAGACCTTGTTTTCCAGTGGAGTGAAGCACACCGTAAAAGTCACACACAGTCCTGCTGCAACTTTACTCCTTGCCTCCTTTGGACCTTCAACAAAGAAATAAGGTGACCCCTGATGCTCCAGCTTCACATGGCGTGACACCTTTACAGGAAACAAACAGCCAACATTATTAAAAAAGTTTGTAAAACCAAAGTGATATCAAACTCAACAGTTGGGTATGTTGAAGCTTTACTTTTACATGATCACTTCACGCTTTAGTTATTGGATTGAGTCCAATCTTTTAATAGGTTATATAACAGGGTTTCTACAGGTATCAACAAATCAAATGTTATGCTTTTTAATGCCATTTTTAATGCCACTTAAAGACAGTGTAATGCCCATGTCCTACCGCATATGTTTACAATTATGTGTATGCACACAATTGTTGACAATAATAATCTTGAAAAGTTGAAAAGTTAGATCATATGAGGTGTCTGCGTTACGAGAATTGCTAATTGTTAGCCAAGTTAGCGCACGTGTGTTGAACTGGAGACTGAAACAAAGGAGTTATAAATAATAAATGGGTTATACTACCTTCAAGGTACTCAAAGCGCTTTGACAGTATTTCCACATTCACCCATAGATGGCGGGAGCTGCCATCAGGAGCAAGGGTGAAGTGTCTTGCCCAAGGACACAACGGACGTGATTAGGATGGTAGAAGGTGGGGATTGAACCCCAGTAACCAGCAACCCTCCGATTGCTGGCACGGTCACTCTACCAACTTCGCCACGCCCACGCCGAGTTGTGTGTGAAACAAGCTCAGCTTCCTCATTAACATGACATGGTGTCACAGTTAAATACTACACGCCTAGTGACAAAATAATGGCAGGGTCGTTTGATTTTGCTGTCTCGCAATGCTTTTAATGATTTTGGACTTTACCAGTTTGAAAGTCAGAGCCAAAGAAAAGAAACACACAAATAGATGTTAAGTTCATTTTCATTTATCTTTTAATTTACTGACATATTGACTCTCATACTGACGATTGTGTTATGTTTTTAATGCCTCTGGACATTGTATTTAATGCTTTTTAATGCCATTTCGGGTGTTAATTTTGAAAAAATACATTGAATGACTTAATGCTTGTTAATACCCCGCAAAAACCCTGTATAAAATATGTGATCTTAATTTCTGACACACAACTCTGATCACCTATGATGACACACGTTTATCACTTTCAACATGTTCTTAGTGTTTTCGATCCATCAAATCTGTACCTTGTCATTGTTAAACAGCTGCAACTGCAACTTGTAAGACTGTGCAGCCATGAAGTTCTGGAAAACCAACTCAGGGGGGAAGGGCTGAAAAAGTGTCTGATCCACATCCACCAAGGGCAGCTGCAAACCCAAATTTAATTGAAAGATTTTACTTGAAAATAATGGAGACACATTAACAATACACTTTCTTCACATTAAATTGTACATGTACGAAGTTAAGATTTTACAAATACTACAATGTTACACTTTCATCACACTTGTGCATGGTGTGGTTTACATCATCCAACTCCATTAGGACTATAATTCTATACACCCAATACAGGCCCAGATACTGTAATTGCGATGATCATTTTCTAATAGACATGTCGGTATATACAATAGCTATTACGGATAACCGCCAAATGCACTAGTATTCAAATTTGATACAAAAAAATCTAGAAATGGTGTGTGTGCAAACAAAGAAAATAAAGCACCACATCAAAATTATTCACGTTGTTCTAAATATTTATGTATTACATGTTCAAAGTTGTGTAAGCTCTGAACAAAAATGGTGCAAGAGTAATATTGTTTTACACAGATTGTTGTAACAATCACTAATATAGAGGTGTATAAAACTAAATGATACAACCTGTTGAGCAAGTATAATGAGAAAGTTGATTTATAGTAAAGTTAAAAGTGATATTTAATGTTCATTCATCCATTTCTTTCATCATGTATATGTATTTCACATTGCTTTCTGCATGTAAAACTAAATTTATTCTGGATAACATGTGTTTTGTATCAATATGTTTGGGTGTCTACAATGGATTAATTGGATTTACAGTACATCGCTTCTCATGGGAAAAAAATGCTTCAATTTCCTTAAAATTCGGACTTCATCTGACATTTTGGAACTGATTACTAATGAAAACCAAGGTACTACTGTAATTGTTCTTTCTCTTACTAATCAGTGAAAATGTACAATGCCTACACTACACATTGCAGTTTCAAATATATCAAATATACAGTACAGGCCAAAAGTTTGGACACACCTTCTCATTCAATGCGTTTTCTTTATTTTTATGATTATTTTACATTGTAGATTGTCACTGAAGGCATCAAAACTATGAATGTGGAGTTATGTACTTAACAAAAAAAGGTGAAATAATTGAAAACATGTTTTAATATTCTAGTTTCTTCAAAATAGCCACTCTTTGCTCTGATTACTGCTTTGCACACTCTTGGCATTCTCTTGATGAGCTTCAAGAGGTAGCCACCTGAAATGGTTTTCACTTCACAGGTGTCCAAACTTTTGGCCTGTACTGTATACAAAATAATATACAGTAGTGGTCAAAAGTTTACATACACTTGTAAAGAACATAATGTCATGGCTGTCTTAAGTTTCCAATAATTTCTACAACTTTTATTTTTTTCGTGATAGATTGATTGCCACAAAAAAACATTCATGAAGTTTGGTTCTTTAATTAATTTATTATGGGTCTACTAAAAAGTCAAAATTATACATACAGCAATGTTAATATTTGGTTACATGTCCCTTGGCAAGTTTCACTGCAATAAGGCGCTTTTGGTAGCCATCCACAAGCTTCGGGAAAGCTTCTGGTTGAACTTTTGACCACTCCTCTTGACAAAATTGGTGAAGTTCAACTAAATTTGAAGGTTTTCTGACATGGACTTGTTTCTTCAGCATAGTCCACACGTTTAAGTCAGGACTTTGGGAAGGCCATTCTAAACCTTAATTCTAGCCTGATTTAGCCATTCTTTTACCACTTTTGACGTGTGTTTGGGGTCATTGTCCTGTTGGAACACCCAACTGCGCCCAACACCCAATCTCCAGGCTGATGATTTTATGTTGTCCTGAAGAATATGGATGTAATCCTCCTTTTTCATTATCCCATTTACTCTCTGTAAAGCACCAGTTCCATTGGCAGCAAAACAGGCCCAGAGCATAATACTACCACCACCATGCTTGATGGTAGGCCTGGTGTTCCTGGGATTAAAGGCCTCACCTTTTCTCCTCCAAACATATTGCGGGGTATTGTGGCCAAACAGCTCAATTTTTGTTTCATCTGACCACGGAACTTTCCTCCAGAAGGTCTTATCCTAGTCCATGTGATGTCAAGACAGCCATGACATTATGTCCTTCACAAGTGTATGTAAACTTTTGGCCACGACTGTATATATATATATATATATATATATATATATATATATATATATATATATATGTGTGTGTGTGTGTGTGTGTGTGTGTGTGACGAACAGCATTGTTTACTCTGTTTTCCTTAGTCAGTGTGTGCTCCATAATATACACTTGCCACTTTTTAAGTTGTATCCTTATTTCAGTTTTTATGTGGCTGCTAGTAAAGTAAATTTACAAGCCATGTGTTTTTAAAAAAATGGTTAGCATTGTTTATATTTTACCTTTTGGGTTGTCATGCTTGTGTCCAGTAGTTCCAGAATCTGAGTTGGGTGCATTTCACTGGCCTCAGCCAAACCCATCTTTCTGGACTGCAACATCTTCTGAGTGTAAACATAAGGCCTCACCTGCAACAAGCGCAAAGTCTACTAAACCAGTGTTTTTCAAACACTGTGCCACCGCACACTAGTGTGCTGTGAGATATTGTCTGGTGTGCCGTGGGAAATTATGCAACTTCACCTAATTAGTCCAAAAAATATTTTTTGCAAATCAACAATTATAATCTGCAAATAATGTGCTGTTGCTTAGTGTCTGTGCTGTGTAAAACTTGGCAGGGTAACCACGTAATACTCCAAGTCAGTAGGTGGCAGCAGGTAGTTAATTGCTTTGTAAAAGTCGGAATGTGTCGGGTGAGACGAGGATGGTTTGTTGTGATCCCAATATACAGACCACAGCGGGAGGCAGCCTGCAGGTAAAAAGGTATGTAATGCTTAAACCAAAAATGTACAAAAGGGAAAGGGAAAGGCAATGGCTATGCAAAGCGAAAGTAAAGCCGAACTGGCTACAAAGTAAACAGAAACAGAATGCTGGACGACAGCAAAAACTTACGGTGTCCACAAAGTACATCCGTACATGACATGACAATCAACAATGTCTACACAAAGAAGAATAGCAACAACGTAAATAGCCAAAGCTATTTAGCCACCTCATCCTTGTCCAGGGTGTACCCCGCCTTCCGCCCAAATGCAGCTGCGATAGGCTCCAGCACCCCCCGTGACCCCAAATGGGACAAGCGGTGGGAAATGGATGGATGGATTGCTAACACAGAGCAGGTGCGTGGAATAGCGCTCAAAGGAAGACATGAAACAGCTACAGGAAAACACCACATAAACAGGAAGGGCCACCAAAATAACAGCGCAAGACAAGAACTAAAGCACTACACACAGGAAAACAGCAACAAACTCAAACAGTACTCAACCTACACAGTGGCCTAGTGGTTAGAGTGTCCGCCCTGAGATCGGTAGGTTGTGAGTTCAAACCCCGGCCGAGTCATACCAAAGACTATCAAAATGGGACCCATTACTGCTGGGACCCTGCTTGGCACTCAGCATCAATGTTTGGAATTTGGTGTTAAAGGCCTACTGAAATGATTTTTTTGTATTTCAACGGGGATAACAGATCCATTTTATGTGTCATACTTGATCATTTCGCGATATTGCCATATTTTTGCTGAAAGAATTTAGTAGAGAACATCGACGATAAAGTTCGCAACTTTTGGTCGCTGATAAAAAAAGCCTTGTCTGTACCGGAAGTAGCGTGACGTCGCAGGTTGAACGGCTCCTCACATTTTCCCATTGTTTAAACCAGCAGCGAGAGCGATTCGGACAGAGAAAGCAACGATTACCCCATTAATTTGAGCGAGGATGAAAGATTCGTAGATGAGGAACGTGAGAGTGAAGGACTAGAGTGCAGTGCAGGATGTATCTTTTTTCGCTCTGACCGTATCTTAGGTACAAGCTGGCTCATTAGTTTCCAAACACTCTCCTTTTTCTATTGTGGATCACAGATTTGTATTTTAAACCACCTTGGATACTATATCCTCTTAAAAATGAGAGTCGAGAACGCGAAATGGACATTCATAGTGACTTTTATCCCCACGACAATACATCGGTGAAGCACTTTAGCTACGGAGTTAACGTGATAGCATCGTGCTTAAATGCAGATAGAAACAAAAAATAAGCCCCTGACTGGAAGGATAGACAGCAGATCAACAATACTACTATCAGGAGACACCGAACCAAACACTGGACCTGTAACTACACGGTTAATGCTGTGCCGCCTGTCGAAGCCTAGCAATGCTGTTGCTAACGACGCCATTGAAGCTAACTTAGCTACGGGACCTCGTCAGAGCTATGATAAAAACATTAGCTATCCACCTACGCCAGCCCTCTTCTGCTCATCAACACCCGTGCTCACTTGCGTTCCAGCGATCGACGGCGCGACGAAGGACTTCACCCGATCATCGATGCGGTCGGCGGCTAGCGTCGGATAGCGCGTCTGCTATCCAACTCAAAGTCCTCCTGGTTGTGTTGCTGCAGCCAGCCGCTAATACACCGATCCCACCTACAGCTTTCTTCTTTGCAGTCTCCATTGTTCATTAAACAAATTGCAAACGATTCACCAACACAGATGTCCAGAATACTGTGGAATTTTGCGATGAAAACAGAGCTCTTTGTATTGGGATACAATGTGTCCCAATACTTCCGCTTCAACCATTGACGTCACGCGCAAACGTCATCATACCTAGACGTTTTCAACCGGAAGTTTCCCGGGAAATTTATAAATTGCACTTTATAAGTTAACCCGGCCGTATTGGCATGTGTTGCAATGTTAAGATTTCATCATTGATGTATAAACTATCAGACTGCGTGGTCGGTAGTAGTGGGTTTCAGTAGGCCTTTAAATCACCAAAAAGTATTCCCGGGCGCGGCACCGCTGCTGCCCACTGCTCCCCTCACCTCCCAGGGGGTGAACAAGGTGATGGGTCGAATGCAAAGGACAAATTTCACCACACCTAGTGTGTGTGTGACAATCATTGGTACTTTAACTTTAACTTATAAGGCACGACGACCTGGTGGAGTTTCATTTTTAACGTTTTCTGCTGGTGGTGTGCATCCGGATTTTTTAATGAAAAAATGAAAAATGAAAAACACTGTACTAAAATAATGAGATTACATGTCAGGAGATAACCAGCATCTGTCCAATTATCTGATGTTTGTCATTAAACTGTCTATTCCAAGTCAAACTGAAATAGCCACACATGTACAGCTACAAGAAATACACATCATATTTATAACATCAACATTTACGAGTGACTAAGTTCTGTTTAAACGAAGAAAGGACACGTCTTACCCCTCTCCAAATCCAGGCCTAGTGATCTGCGTTCGTCGGTTGTGATGTTGCCGTGGTAACGGACCTCTCAATGACATGCGCACTGATTGGCCACTGTGAGGGAACACAAAACAGTTAACCGTCAGAGGTTTTTAACAAGCATGATACAAAGTAGGCAGCGTAATAACTTCTTTTTCCTGTTCAAATCACGACCTGTGGGTTTTTCTGCATTTTACAAGTGAGTTGGTGACGTCATGAAAAGGCGACATGTCTGAAAAATGACCTGACGCCAAGTGACATAAAACGCATCATTAGGTCCACGTACTCAACATGCCCACATGGTCAGGTTCAAAACTGTCGTAATAAAGAACACAAACAAAAAGATTAGCTTGTTTCCTGTCAAACAACACAACACAAGCATTGTGAAAGAAACATACAGTATCGTGGTCGTATTGAAATTGGGCTCGTTCTACCCACACTACCTTTTACACAAAATAATAAATACGTTTAAATGTGATAATAATACAGTATAAGAGAACTAGTTGCAGTCCACTAGCTTGTTTATCACCAGGAAACGAATTGTTTTCACTTACTAAACGATGCACAACCCAGCTGAATATATTTAAACTTACATAGGTTGCATTTCCGCCATACAAATGAACATTGTGTAAAACGGCTTTACGAAGACAATAGGTTTGACTTTGAGGATCCGATTGACTCAATGCTACCACCTGCTGGTGTTATCGTGTATCTACCACTACTTCACTTATTGGCTCAAATGTATTTATTTTTTTGGTGAATTTAATAAACCTTTATTTATAATATACAACATTTACAAACAATCAATAAATAATAATAATCAAAACAAGTACAAAAACAGTACAGACAATTGATGTTACCTTATGTAACATGCATCCAGATTTGATTGATTGATTGAGAAGTTTATTGACATCTTAAAGAATTGAATCCATGTAATGCTTTAAAAAGGCAAATGGATGGCACAAAAAGCCAAAAGGCTTGTTTCCATTGTGGGCCATTAAATATCCATCACATTTGTTACATTCAATAATAAAATATATAAAAAGTGTAACATGTTAATAAAACATTACGTTAAAAAAATGATCAATTATGTACATATACACATATGTACATGACACATGACTATGCACATGTTGACTCCAAGAGTGTGCAAAACAGAATGAGAAAATATCCCTACTCTGTTTGATGCTTCGGAAAGTTGCTGGGGATCAATTTTGGTTCAGATCAGGTAGAGATTGAGCTGAGCCATGATTTTATGGCAGTTTTAATATTTAGTAGGGAAGTTTCAATTTTAAGGTCTATTGGTAGTGCATTCCACTGTGTGGTGGCAAAATAGTAGAATGCATTTTTTCCCATGAGAGTCTTGAATTTTGGGGAGAGACTGTTTACCACCTGTTTTGGACTTGTGAAAGCACTCGATTGCTATGGCAGGGCAATATTCAATGACAAATGTGTGCTTTGTTTTAAAGATGTGCTATTTGGGTTTACACTGTATGAAAAAAAAAAAAAAAAAAAAAAATCGAAAAGGAATTTTGCCTTTGCAACCTCATTATACTATTGGCTAAGTTTTATATTCATAAACGTACGTTTCTTAATACCCGACCTGTTTTTTGTCCCTTTAAAAAATTATTATAACTCTACTTCAAAACACTCTCTACCTCTAACAATCAAAAAGCTGTGAAAACTATGATGCTGTGTTCCAAATTTAAATTATTTACGGCACTTGTGTGAGCCTATGGCTTTACATTTTGTTACATTTGTATATTTTGCATTCTATTTTAGTTACTTTATTGTGTTTACAACCCCCTGGCGCTGTTTTGTACTGTTTTTGTACTTATTGGCTCAATTCTTCTACTTTCTACTTCTACTACTACGGTTACAGTAACAGTAAAATGACTAAACAAACAGTAAAATGCTCAAGCCTCATGGTACACAAATTACCATGTTTCATCATGAGAAATGTCAAGGTTATAGGTTTAGGTCAGGGGTCCGCAAAACAAAATGATAAAAAAGCCATATTGGACCAAAAATACAAAAAACAAATCTGTCGGGAGCCGCAAAAAATGAAAAGACGCATATAAGTCTTATAATGAAGGCAACACGTAAGTGTCTATATCAGCTATATTAGCCTACTATCAAAATAACTAAGTGTCGCAGGCTGAAGCAACTCTTTGTTGAAATTTAATATTTATTCTACACATTTTTACAACATTAGAAAACATTAGTAAATCAGAGGCTACTCAGAGGGTGAGATAACTCCTGGAAATTACTGGCTTTTAATGGCCAAAGGTATAGATGAGTGTGTCCAAGTTAAAGGAAACGACAGGCTGTCTTATTTTAATAGATTTATTACAATCTTTAGCAAGCTAGGTAATGTTTGCTGTGGTCTGGAACAACATGGCACACAAACAACTATGAGAAATGCAGCCAATATTACATACAGATAATATGTCATGAGACATGCAAATATAAATCAAATACACAGAGGACATAAGTAAAGGAAATTAAATGAGCTTAAATATACCTACAAATGAGGCATAATGATGCAATATGTACATACAGCTAGCCTAAATAGCATGTTAGCATCGATTAGCTTGCAGTCATGCTCTTACCAAATATGCCTGATTAGCACTCCAACAAGTCAATAACGTCAACAAAGCTCACCTTTGTGCATTCACGCACAGCATAAAACTTTTGGTGGACAAAATCTGACAAAGGAGTTGAAGATTTTACATGTAAACAAACTGTTGCATTTGTTTGTATTTTTCCCCCATCTTTTTACATTTTAAATCCTTTTTTAAAAATGCTCCAGGGAGCCACTAGGGCGGCACTAAAGAGCGGGTTGCTGACCCCCGGGTTAGGTTTAAAGTGTGTCTGACGGATAAAAAACTGGCAATTTGCAATGACTGCAAAAAGTTGGTTATGCGAGGAGGAACCAAGACGTCTTCCTTTAATACGAGCAATTTGATCTCCCACCTCTTCAAGAATCATAAGGAGATACACGATGAATACAAGCGTAAAATGGATGAAAAGCAAACACCGAAAAAAAGTAGTACCACACAGTTGTCGCTTAAAGACTCCGCCGAGTAAAAACAAAAATACAACAAAAACCACCCCAAGGCGAAAGCCCACGTTGTGGTTAGGTGCCCTGTCTCAACGCAGCATTTCAGAAGCTCTGACTGACTGGTAGGCCACTTCAAGCACTCACCACTAGCTTGCAGCACATTTGTGTTACTCATACAAATACGTCAGAGCAGGGCAGATTGAGCCCAGTTTATAATTTCCTGTTATACAGTATACCAGGCAGTCTTGCACTAAAGGAGGACTATGTTATTGTTTACTTTATTACTCTAGTATACTCTGGACTGAAGCTGTGTGCCTTCATTGTTTTTGTAACTGTTGTTTTGAGGCATGTTTAAAAAAATTTAAAAAATAATGCACTTTGTGAAAGTCAAAGTATAGTATTTCCCATAGTTGTAGTGGGTATCAGGATTATCTCAGGGAGAGCATGTCCCAAATTCCAAGCTGCTGTTTTGAGGCATGTTAAAAAAAAAAGCACTTTATGACTTCAATAATAAATATGGCAGTGCCATGTTGGCACTTTTTTTCCATAACTTGAGTTGAAGTTGTTCTCTTATTTTGGAAAACCTTGTTACATAGTTTAATGCATCCAGTTTGTTAAATGTGAGAAAAATAGCTGCTAGAAAAGCGTCATTTAATTTTTACATTTGGCACCCCATAGTCTGTAACTAGTAAACTTGACTGAACACTCCATTGTTCTAAATGTTCATAAGTAGCAACTCATCATGCTTGGATGAAAAAATAATATTGCATCACAATCACATATTCGATGGGATAACAATATTATTGTTGTGATTGAAGAAAAATTATTGTTTTGGAATAAAAAATGGGGACAGGATTATTATCTGTTTTACAATGTGGAACATGTCAGAGTACTCGAGTAAATCTTAAAATGCAGTATGACAGAACTGAACGAGTGAGGGAAAGGTAAACCTGAGTGCTCAACCTGCCCACTTCCAGTGTCCATCACTGATTGACAAAGGCCAAGGTTAGGAAAAGAAGCTGTCCTGTGTGTTAAAGAAACTTTCCAAGATGTCAACGTCAGAGGTGACTTTTACAGTCTGGCAGACCCAAGAGAACACAACATATTTATTGGAAGTGAAGGACAAACATCGACCCAAAGCGTCATACCGTAACGACTTGAAAGCCTCAAAAGGTCATCAATCAACCCATGGCTGGTATGGTCAGCTACACCAGCAGAATTCTGGTTTGAAATGTATTGTTGTATAACAGCAAAAAATAATTAGCAAACAGTGACTGGTAATTTTGTGTCTTGAACAATACCTGCACCTTACTGTAAGTGCACACCTATCACATCAAAAGGATGCATTAAAAAGACCTTATAATGAATTTTGTCTTTTCTGGCTTGTAAATGTTCTTAGAAGGTTGGATACTCATGTTAAACAATGACAATGTATTACAACTTAAAGGCCTACTGAAACCCACTACTACCGACCACGCAGTCTGATAGTTTATATATCAATGATGAAATCTTAACATTATAACACATGCCAATACGGCCGGGTTAACTTATAAAGTGACATTTTAAATTTGCCGCTAAACTTCCGGTTCGAAACGCCTCTGAGGATGACGTATGCGCGTGACGTAGACCGGCGAACACGGGTATGCCTTCCACATTGAAGCCAATACGAAAAAGCTCTGTTTTCATTTCATAATTCCACAGTATTCTGGACATCTGTGTTCGTGAATCTGTTTCAATCATGTTCATTGCATTATGAAGAAGGAAGCTGAGCAAGCAAAGAAGAAAGTTGTCGGTGCGAAATGGACGTATTTTTCGAACGTAGTCAGCAACAACAGTACACAGCCGGCGCTTCTTTGTTTACATTCCCGAAAGATGCAGTCAAGATGGAAGAACTCGGATAACAGAGACTCTAACCAGGAGGACTTTTGACTTCGATACACAGACGCCTGTAGAGAACTGGGACAACACAGACTCTTACCAGGATTACTTTGATTTGGATGACAAAGACGCAGACGTGCTACTGTGAGTATGCAGCTTTGGCTTCTAAACATTTGATCGCTTGACCGTATGTGCGCAACTTTTTTTTGCGTATGTATGTAACTTTTTTAAAATATATAAGCTTTATGAACCTTGGGTTAGGTGAACAGTCTTTTGGGCTGAGTGATTGTGTGTGTTGATCAGGTGTTTGAATTGTATTGGCGTGTTCTATGGAGCTAGGAGCTAGCAGAGGAGCTAGGAGCTAGCATAACAAACACGCAGGTGTTTTTATGCAGGATTAATTTGTGGCATATTAAATATAAGCCTGGTTGTGTTGTGGCTAATAGAGTATATATATGTCTTGTGTTTATTTACTGTTGTAGTCATTCCCAGCTGAATATCAGGTCACCCCCGGCTCTCACAGCATCTTCCCTATCTGAATAGCTTCAACTCCCCACTAGTCCTTCACTTGCACTTTACTCATCCACAAATCTTTCATCCTCGCTCAAATTAATGGGGAAATTGTCACTTTCTCGGTCCGAATCTCTCTCACTTCATGCGGCCATCATTGTAAACAATAGGGAACTTTGCGTATATGTTCAACTGACTACGTCACGCTACTTCCGGTAGGGGCAAGCCTTTTTTTTATCAGGTACCAAAAGTTGCAATCTTTATCGTCGTTGTTCTATACTAAATCCTTTCAGCAAAAATATGGCAATATCGCGAAATGATCAAGTATGACACATAGAATAGATCTGCTATCCCCGTTTAAATAAAAAAAATTCATTTCAGTAGGCCTTTAAGGTTTGAGCATTTGGGTGTAATGCCTTTGCCCACAGGGTTTTAGAGTATTTTTTTTCTTTTCACGATTGGCTATGTTGTGATGTCACAGTGAGGTGTATTTACATATGTGGTCATTCTTAGACATACTGTATCGAAAAGGCTCCTCCCCCTCTGCTGACTCCACACAGCTGCTGTCTGCTGCTGCTGGAACTTCCATTTATTCCTTCTCGTGTTATGCCCTCCCGCCTGCTGTAGGTCTGAAAAATAAATATGTCCATTTTTATTCGTCCACATTTGGGTGACTATAATCGGGTTAGCAGTTCAACTCCAACGAAAAAGGTGGCAGCATTGCGATGCATTTTGATTTGGTTTGAAGAAACACAAGAGAAAGTAAGATAAAGTTTTATTTTCGTCTAATCTTGGCATGTGCAGAAAGACACTCACGTGCGAAATGCTTGTTGTTTTTCTATGCAGTTCTAAATCCATCGGAGTGTGCAGGCGTGAGCAATGTACAGTACAGGCCAAAAGTTTGAACACACCTTTTCCTCATTCAATGCGTTTTCTTTATTTTCATGACTATTTACATTGTAGATTGTCACTGAAGGCATCAAAACTATGAATGAACACATGTGGAGTTGTGTACTTAACAAAAAAAGGTGAAATAACTGAAAACATGTTTTATATTGTACTTTCTTCTAATTAGCCACCCTTTGCTCTGATTACTGCTTTGCACACTCTTGGCATTCTCTCGATGAGCTTCAAGCACACCTGTGAAGTGAACACCATTTCAGGTGGCTACCTCTTGAAGCTCATCGAGAGAATGCCAAGAGTGTGCGAAAAAGTAATCAGAGTAAAGGGTGGCTATTTTGAAGAAACTAGAATATAAAACATGTTTTCAGTTATTTCTCCTTTTTTTGTTAAGTACATAACTCCGCATGTGTTCATTCATAGCTTTGATGCCTTCAGTGACAATCTACAATGTAAATAGTCATGATAATAAAGAAAACGCATTGAATGAGAAGGTGTGTCCAAACTTTTGGCCTGTACTATATATCGTTACGATTTTATCAATACTAGTTATCATGATTTTACTGTGCATGGTGTATATGCCATGTACCAGACAGCAGGTACATGGGCCACAAATAGAGGCCGCAGAAAGAAGTCCCTAGCCAGTAACAGGCGCCAGATGTCCAGAGGACAACCGGCCTGAGGGCAGGGTGAGAGACCACACCTCACACGGGCAGACAGGACAGGGGGGCCGAGATCCACCCCCATTCCTACAAAAGAGACCTTAGAAGAGTGGTTAACCCTACTTGCATTAACAATACTGACAGATAGAGGGAGACAATACTTAGAACAAGAAACGGGATAATTATAGACAAAAAGGATGTTCTTTCTAAAGAGACAACGACTATGTTTTACACTGCAGGCCAAAGTGGCACAAATCAGATTTTTTCAAGGTCTGATTTTTTCCAGCTGACTGTTTACACTGCGAGTAAAATGTGATTTTATCAGACTCCAGTGTGAATGCACACAAGCCCCAATGGGACCTCAACATCACTTGCATGTGCACTTTGATAAAATGAAAACAAAGGAAGTTGAGCGGGAGGAAGTCGGTACTAATACAAAATAAAATAAAAGTCGCAACACCTTAAAAATGTGTGTTTTTTACATGAAAGTAATATAATTATTATCATTATATAATAATATCTATCTATCCATCTATAATGTATGAATGGATTTAAATAGTGTAATATATTTGGGAGGGTTCAAATCGTTTTATGGCTGTTAAGTAGAGGAGACACGGACATCAGCGTGGATCTACGGGACCTTTAGTTTTCAACTCACATGCCAATTTCGGTCTTTCATCACTATTTCTTCGGAGTCAAAATATAAATTCATTTATTACATATAGCCTATTAATTGCGCACTATTAACAAGTGATGCACCGAAAATTCGGTCGTCTTAAATAAAAACGGAAACCGGATGTTGTGATGAAATATCCATTTCCGCTGGCACTGCGTCTTTCTAGCGCACACGAGTGACGTAGCTCGCCCAGAGCTGACAAAAAAAAATCACATTCAGGTCTCATTGCGTTTAGACTGCAGTCACATTTGAAAAGATGAGATACCAATCGGATTCAGGACTACCTCCTGAGGTGGCCTGAATCTGATGCCAAAAGATCAGATTTGAAGCACTTTGGAGAATTTAAACTGGCAAGTAAAATCCGATCTGTGTTGCTTGAGGGCAAAAATGAATTATGTAGATTTGGTGTGCAGTGTAAACGGGGCCAATGACAAAGTATGACATCGCCATATTTCCTTGCCACTAAGTCTTTAATACCCTCAGCAGAATGGGAGACTGTGTGTAGATTTTCAGACGTACTGTAAACACTTGATTCAAATACCCTTGAAACTTAAAACACACTCTTCTTTCTCTGTTTTCTCCACACTCTCTCCCATGACACCTCTACTGCCAGTTTAGTTTGTGTTCTTTCTGACTAATCTTTTCTTTCAACCATAACTTGTCCAATAATCTGCTGGCAACAAACGGGACAGAGGTTTCAGGTCAGGTTAGACCTACACAACCTTGGAAAAGAAAGTCTAAATCTTGACAATGAGAAGTCTGATGTGTAAATAATGGTAAATTGTGTATATTTCGGGGGCTCATCTCATATTGGGATCAATTTTTGCCATGCAAAATCAGCAGGTTGGTACAAAACATTGTTCAGTTTTCTTTAAGATATTAAATGTGTCAATCACATGCTCATTTATGTTTTCTTTTCAGTTAGTATCATAAGCTATTATTTGGACAGCATAGCCTCATGAATAACTTTGGGCAACAAAGCAGTGAAAATAAGTTAGTGAAGAAATGCAAAGAAAACAGGCTGTGAGGTCAGATTGACAGAGTCTCTCCTTGCTGCTGCTGCTGCTATAGCAGAGTTATAGTTATCCCTTGAGACGGGAGAGTGAAGAAAAGACAAATAAAGGAGTGAAAACAGTTTTTTCTAGAAAAAAAGGAAAGCAGTTTGAAGAACAAAGCTGTGCCAATAGAATTACAGGCATATGAGTTATTTATAGCAATGCTGCAAAGATTTGCTACCAGCTTTCTTTGTTTTTCGTCAATGGTGCGGGTGAATATGTGTATGCACATACATGAGTAAACTTGTCTAAAATGCATTGTTACTATTTGGTGATATTTTTCATACAGGTATATCTGTATGATCTATCTCATTGGTATACACTAGCCTTTAAATAGACCCCTTTTAGACTAGTTGATCTGCCGTCTCTTTTCTGCTCTGCCCTCTTCTCCTGCGTGGAGACGTTATTAGATGACCACCGATGAGACGTTAGTAGGCGGCGCAGATGTTGAAGGACCAGCCTCTCCAAGGTCTTCATCAGAGGTGATGTCAGTGCCACTGGCTGAAGTCCTTAGGGCGAGAGGTCTTTGGCACCGGTACCATGCAGGATGTCTTCTAGAGCTCTGGTACTCCCCCCAGATTCCGGCTCAGGTTGAACATATGCTTCATGACCCCACAAAGCTGGTCTGCACATGCCTTAAGGAGTTTGGAGCTAACGCCATCTGGACCAACTGCCTTCCTGCACCTTTAGCCTCCTCAGTTCTCTGTTCACCTGGGCTGTTGTGAGTGACAGGCTGGAGCAGGGAGGTTGTCTGTTGGAAGTGGTGGGTGTAGGGGTGGGGCTGGAGGGAGACAGTGGACAGCAGACAGTGGTCGTTGAAGCAGAGTTGAATGTGAAGGGGTAGAAGGAGGGGTGGATGGCTGCTAATATCTATTGAAGAAAGTGTTCAGGTCATTCACCCATTCCTGATCCCTAACCAGTTATGGGTTGGAGTCCTTAATTGTGACTTGAAATGAAACACTAGCGCAAAGGTCCCCAAACTATGGCCCGCGGGCCTGATACAGCCCGCCAGCGTCCAAAATCCAGCACGCGGGAAGTCCCAGGTTATAAATAAAAATATATATCTATTTTATTTACCTCCTAGAGCATTTTGGAGGGGGAAAAAAAAGTATATATATTTTTTTCCCCAAAATGCTCAACGAGGTCTCCACGTTTCAAGGCACCAACACACTTTGTCCAGCAGGTGGCAGCAATTGGTCTGGAAAGGCACAGTAAAGGAATAAAAGAAGCGCAATTGCAACAAAATGGACGGTACAGAGGCAGCTTCTGTGTGCATAACTGACATTAACGGAGAGATTGACTCTCTACAAAAGGAAATTCAAGAATACAAACGTTTGCTTCACAATGTGAGTGACAATACAAGGCAAGATATTAAAGAAAATAATTAAACAAAAGAAAGACATGTTAGCTGAGTTAAAGAGTAAAATGAAAAAGCACTATTGAACCTTGTCGTTCAGAATGCATCACAGTACCAACAGAAAAAATGCTTGCCTACAAAAGAAACAAAGTGAATAAAAAGGAAAGCAAATTAATCAGCTCATATGAATGTTGGAAAACGCACGTACGTGTGGCAAGTAAAAGGCTCAAGTCAGATTTAAATGAAACCGACTTGTCATTACTTGCAGATGTTCTAGAAGGAGAAAACTCAATGTTATGAAACTCTACAATCAATACAGAGGTGAAGGAGCTCCATCATCTGATCTAAGGAGAAAACTAGATGCATGTGATGCTGTCACAGGTGACCTTATCAAAGTTATATATGAAAGATTGACTGGCATTGATGGAGAATTTGGTGCTGAGCGTGAAAAACTGTGATTATGCAGCCTCCATCTACGGGTCTACGGCTGCAAGATCTTCTCAGTCAAACAGTTCCCATCTCTCCACATCTATGCACATCACATCTAAACGGGCTGATGCAGCAGCAGAACTCGCAGCAATTTAAGATCTAGGAGGAGGAACGTAAACAAAGAGAAAACATACAAGTGCTGGAAGAGCATCACAAAAAGGAAATCAATATCCAAAGGTCTGAGTTGGAGCGACTAGAGGCTGAGAAAGATGTGGAAGCAGCTCGAGCAAGGTTTGAATTGTGAGTTGTCACAGATGGAAGAAGCCTGGTCTGTCAAAAGTGATCAGGTGAGCCAAAATGCTTTACCACAGCCCCCTGCAATGTGCTCATCTAACACAGTCATGATGCCACATGCGCCCCCTGGTGTTGCTCAACTAGCACAAGCTTTACAAGACAGTATAATGTTGAACAGACTACTATTCCAGAGCCAAGTGTTTTCAGTGGTGATCCAATCCACTATATTGAATGGAAAACATATTTTATTTCATTGATAGACCAAAAGAGTTTAACAGCTGTTGATAAACTGTTTTACCTGAAGAAATATGTTGTTGGTCCTGCTCGTAAATGTCTCGAAGGAACGTTCTTTAGAAATGGTAAAGAAGCATATGAAGATGCATGGAGAAAACTTAATCAGAGATTTGGACAAGCTTTCATCATCCAGATGGCTTTTAAAGAAAAGCTATCTGAATGGCCTAAAATACAGTCTAAAGATGCAGTAGGACTCAGAAACTTTGCTGACTTTGTGAATGCTTGTCTGCTCGCCATTCCTCATGTAAAGGGTCTTGAAATTCAGAACGACTGTGAAGAAAATAAACGATTAATACGAAAACTGCCGGACTTGGCAGCAGCTAGATTGAACCGCAAAGTTACAAAGGCACTGATGGAGGGCAAAGATTTTCCAGATTTCAAAGATTTTGCAACTTTTCTGTCTCTAGAAACTGAA